>NC_025993.2:31433438-31708562 GCF_000442705.2 Elaeis guineensis
GTTTGGATCAAGTCTGATTGAATTAGATTCAATTAGATTTGACCTGATTAGGTTATGAGATAACCTAATTACTAAGGGTGTATAAATTTTGATTTGATCAAAATTTAATCAAGTTTGGTACGTAATTGGATTGGGTTCAAGTTATCTAATTGGGTCTAACCTAATTTGATTAGGATGAAGACCTAAGTAGATAAAACCCTAGAGTCCAAACTAGATTGGACTCTTCCTAGCCGACCACCCTTATTCATGCCGATTAATTCTTCACCACAAATTATGAATTTGTGTGCAGCATATCTAAAGTTCTCATCCCTTCTCAATGCCAATTGGATGAGGATTAAGTTGGATTCAAATTTGATTTGAATTCAATTTACGATAAGGATAAAGCTTGGTTCGAATTTGATTCAAACTAACTATCCTTATCACATCCTATCTTATCCCCACACCAACCATAAAAGGAGCTGAATTTTGTGTGACAATTTTCAATCCTTTTTCATCGTGAGAATAGTTCTCAAAGTGGGAACATGAGTTTTGGGGTGGGCAACCTTCATAGGCATGTGAGATTAGAGGAGATCTTCCTCCTCTTGGGTGAGAGACCTAGAATCTATTCTAGAATTTTAGAAAGAAAGAAAAGAGAGAAGAGAGTTCTCATCATTGTCTTCTTCCATCACCACATCCTCCTCCATCTTCCATCTTTAGAACCCAAAGAGTCTGAGAGATCTGAAAAGAGGAGTAGATCAGCCATTCAGAAGATCTTCATGCAAGCTAGCATTCTCGGAGAGATTGATCAGTGCAGGGCTTTGAGTGAACTATCCGTAGAGGTCGGACATCCAGTGCAACTGCAAGCAACCAGCGAGACCTCAAGTCCTCATGATTTAGATACAGTGATCTACTATCCATGTTAAGATATTGAGTTCTAAACTCGATATTGATATAGATGTGATCTATATAGCAGATAAGATCTACTTGTGCATGTTTGATATGATCATACATGTATGTAGATTTTATTTTTGGATCATATACATGCATCATATCATATTATAGATTCTAGGATAGGATTTCAAATTTGATCTAAAAGTATGTTTATTAGATTAGATCATTTAATCTGATCTATTTCACATAAAATTTTTGAAATTGCATGCTAGAAACACTGTCGATTTTCCTTCAGTTGTATCATACCCCAGGTTCCTTATGACATCTATATATATGCATGTAGCATTAAAATTTGATTTTAATCACTGCATGAAATACTTATGATCTGATTTTGATTAGATCTAAATTTTTTCATATGTGATATGATTAGATTAGATGATCCTAGTAGCAGGTACTCCGATAGGATTTATCACCAGGCCATCCGGTCATAAGAACAAGAAGAATTTAAAGACCTCTCTTCTCATTTGATGGGATGTTCTTATAGTGTGTAGGGGTACCAAGTGACATATCCCATGAAGAAAAATACGAAAGAAAAAATTTATTTTTCTGTAAGATCCTAGATCTTGAAATCCTATATTTGTTGTATGTGATACAAAACATAAGTTGTATGAAAAGTAAAATCATCTAATCTTTTAATTAAAATTATTTTAATCATAAAAAATAAAATCTAAAATCATAAAATATTAAGATATGAAGTAAAATTTATTTATGATTGATTTTATTTCAGATTATGCAGAATTTTTATGTGCTAAAACTTTAAAAAATCTACTGGCATGCTAACTGAGCCGACTCAATTTTGAACTGAGTCGACTCAGTCCTCTGGTTTAGTTGATATAGTGCTAACTGACTGACCCAGTTACCTCAGATTGAAGTTATTATTCATTAATAGTGAGTCGACCAAGTTGCAGACTTAGTCGATCCACCGAAGTGAGCCGACTCTGTCTCGAGATGAACTGGCCCAGTTTCAAAACAAAAAATTTTTGCATAATATTATTGTAAAATATTTACAAAATTAAAATTATTTCAAACCTAATTTGAACCCATACACTTAATTAAGAATAAAGTTAAATGTCTCGATCTAGAATTGTAAATTAAGATCTAATAACATTTGCATAAAATATGGATCTTTGGGTTAGCTTGATCAGGTCCTCCTAATTAGATTAGACCTAGTGTTAGAATCAAAGAATCAAATAGACTAAATAGAGAAATTGATTAAATCTAACTAAAAATTGAATTAGATTAAATCAATTTTTTTTTAGAGCCAATACAATAGTTGTATTTGATCAAGTCTATATCTTTGATTAGACCTAAATGGACTTTGATTTTTAGCTCAGCGATCGAACCCAAATCTATAAACTGATCAAATTGAAACAAATTAACTAGTTGATGTCAAAGATAAGTTTGACAGTCTTGATCGATGGTCATTAATTAGAAGCTACTCATCTAGATTGAGTCTATGACGAGTTAATGGCATATCCCTCCCACTGATCTCACTAACTTGGCCAACATGGTGAATTATATTTTGATCAAATCGTTTAATGATTAGAGTTGATCCATGCTAACTAGAAAATCAGTATGACTGATTTAGGTGCCCCTAGTTTGACTTGTCTGTAGTCCTCTTCATGACTTGATAAAGTCAGTGGAAAGATTTGTGACTTGTCAGCTAGATCGGCTTATATCTAATCTTTGTTGATCTAACTTGGTGAAGTCAGTGAGTAAATTATAATTAGCTGGTCAGTCTTTTCTCTTCTCTTGAAATGTGTTAACTAAATCTTTTAAATTATTAAATCCCTAAAATAAAATAGTTATGATGATAACTAGATCATAGCCTCCTATTAAGTTGGATGATAATGGATCCATTAGTCTGATAATTATTGGAGCCCCAAAGGCCTGGTGCTTATCCATTAATTGAAATTATCATTCATAATATAATAACTCAATTGTGTCTCTCTGATGGGTGGTCAGGTTGGTCGACTAAAGTCGGACCTAATCATTCGTTAGTTAGATGTGCTGAATGTGGTCATGTTAATATTAGATCTAACCAGATCTTTTAGTAGAGGCCAAAACCTACTGATTAGGTTCTTGAGGTAAAATTAATTACTAAAAATTATTTAAAAAAATAATTGGTTAAGAAACTACCCATAGATGTACATGGATTGGCCGATCAAAGTCAGGCCTATGTGTAGTCTGTGTGAATTCTAGTATCCACTAAAGAATTAAGGTAATTTCTCTAATTGGAGGTAGAGATTATCAATTCGTTAAAATAGTAAAAAAATCTTTCGACTAAAATCCAAATCTATATACTAATTAGATTTTTTGATTTTTCTTTTATGTAGTTATGGCCACCACCATATCGCTAGGATCACTATTGGATAGTGATAAGTTGACAGAGTCTAATTTTGATAGCTGGTATCAAAAATTGAAGAATATCCTGGAGCATAAGTGGATCGTGTATGTGTTAACAAATCCAGCACCGAAGGAGCCTGTCCCAAATGCATGCAGTGTGGTACGAGACACTTATTAGAAGTGGCTCAACGATCGCACCATGGTGTGTTATATAATGCAGGTTGTGATGAATGACGAGTTCATTCACAAGTTCAAGGATGCTCAGCTGGAGATGTTACAAAGTGTTGAACGAATCCTTTGGTACTCCCGATGATGTTGACAGGCACAAGACCAATTGTGCTATTTTCAACACTCGAATGAGAGAGGGGGCATCGATCATCGATCATATGTTGTACATGATCAAACAAATTGAGCGCTTGAGCAAGCTCGGCTTTTCTTTGTATGAATAGTTTGGAAAAAATATGATACTGAATTTTCTACCAAAGTTCTATCTCTCCTTTCTCAGTCATTATCAAATGACAAAGCTTGTAGTCAACTATCACGATCTTTTGAGGTTGCTGCAAATTTTTGAGAAAAATCACTAGCTCCATAAGGAGACGGTGAACATAGTGGGAGGATCTTCTTTGGTGGAACATTATCCCTTTAAGAAAGAGAAGAAAAATAATAAAAATAAAAAGGTACAGCATGCTAGGGGTCAAATCAAGAAGTTCAAGTCTGATCAAAGTCAGACAGAGTGCTTTTACTATAAGAAGCAGGATCATTGGAAGAGGAACTATCCTTAATTCATAACTTTCTTCGATCCAAATAGATCGAATAAGAAAAAAAAGTAAGTGGTTGCTGGGCAAGATAATTATATGATAATACCTTACAACTTTTCTATTTGTTATACAATGACCTGGGTATTAGATACCAATAGTCCTATTAATATTTATAATTCATTATAGGGACTACAGGTCAGTTAAAGATTTAAGGACAGTGAGAGATTTTTGAATATTGGAGATGGAAGATCGATTCTAGTTCTGGCTTTAGAAATTATCAAGCTTATATTCAATTCTTATGTCGTTGTTCTTAGTAATTGTTACTTTTATCCTTCATTTTAATTGAATGTAATTTCTCTAGGCCTTTTGGTCAAGAATAATTATGAAATTTTAATAAAAAAAAAATTTTGTGATACCATTTTGAATGATGTTACTGTGATGAATAGATAATTGAATAATGGCATCTACATTGTATCACGGCCTAGTATAATGTACACATCAAATAAATATCCTAGGATAGATGATGTCTCGGATGCCTACCTTTTGCATTGTAGGCTAAGTCATATTAACAAGAATAGGATGAACAGGTTGACTCAAGAAAAAATCTTCGAAGTCAATGATTATGAATCATTACCAACCTGTGAGTCTTATCTTTTTGGAAAGATAACTAAGTCACCATTTTCTGAAAAAGGTAAACGAGCCAGTGATGTTCCAACTCTAATACATACAGATATATACAGATCAATGAATACAAGTGCCAGAGGTGGATATCACTACTTCATTATGTTTATAGATGATCTATCGAGGTATGGGTATGTCTACTTGATGAAATACAAGTCTAAATTATTTGAAATATTCAAATTATTCCATAATGAGGTAAAGAAATAAACTGAGAAGAGTATTAAAACTCTTCGATCTGATTGAGAGGATAAATATCTCTCAAGTGAGTTTTTAAAGAAAAAAATTAAATTCAGGATCGGATCGCCAAGGAGCATCTAAAAATTTTTCTATAATAAACTAACAAAGATTTTATCTTTTACCTGATACGCAGTGGAATAGAGATCAAATCCAAAAAGATTTCTTGAATCCAAAGCCTCGCAAAGGTTTGAATGTATAAATCTTCTACTTCGCGTGCACGTCAAGCTTTGCAAAAAAGTAGGATAAAGCTTCAGATCCTCATTCCTTCTCAAGGCAAAAAGGGAGGGAGGATAAAGAGCTTTGGTGTGACGCCTCACACCTGAAAGTGGGATTCTAGGGTCTCTTCACACCAAGAGGGGTTGGATGCCCAAAACAAGCACACCAAGGAGAAGGATCGATTCCTTCTCTAGGATGCCTCCTCTCTCTCTATTTCTCATCTTAGTATATAATCTAATTGTTATACTTTGATGGTTAGAGGTCCTTCCTATTTATAGATGATTCTCCATGACCCAATAGACTAGGAGTCCTAATTCAAATCAACTTTGAATTAATTCATTCCTTATCTAAGGAGTCCTATTTGAGATAGGATAGGCACCTAACTAGGAGCCCCCATGCACCCACGCCTACACCCAAGAGTGGGGTGGCAAAACCAGCACCTCACCCTTCTTTGATCAGCCATGAGGAGAGAGAGTCCCAGTAAAAGTAGATTCTAAGGATCCAATCCAAATATGGATCAATTCAAATCAAATTCGAACCTGATTCGAATCAATTTTGAATAAATTATCAATTCCAAACTGTTTAGGACTTAGGATCAAGTCTAATTAAATCAGATCTAATCTAAAATTAATTAGTACTTAAATTCAATCTCTCATAGACTCCTTAGATCATAGATCAAATCTTGTTCATCCTCAGAATTGAATCTGAATCTCATGTCTAGTGCTAGCTAGACATAATCAACTGTTTCATCCCGTATAATCCATAACTTAATTCTTAATCAAGTCAATTTATTTATTTAATCCTATATGATCCATAACTTAATTCTCAATCAAGTCAATCCTTTCCTATGTTGCTTGACTTTGTGCGTGACTCCATAGGTTCGAACACTAAGTCGGTAGCACAAAAACTACTTCCTGTACTATATTAATCGAAGTTATCATCTAGCAATAATTTTTGATATTTGGATAGATCAAATATTTGTAAGATAATATTCAACAACCTATGCATATAGTTACTGCATAATTCATTCCTTTGATCCTAATGCCCTAAGATGATCTAGGGTTAAACTGTCAACTCTGAAAGAATCATTCACATTGTATTCTAACTTTTCAAATCTATCACATGGGTTATTCTGATCAAAATTTTACTAAATTAAAATACAGTGTTGCATTAGATTCTATAATCTGGAGGGGTCCATCCCATCTTGATCCATGCATAGACATTGTAATTACTTGATTGTACCTAGTAACTTTCTACCACGGTAGTAGAAATGCAGATGGTATGGCATCAAAGCATAATAAGTTGTTTGTAAGTCACTATAGTGATCTCAGATCTAAGGGATACTTATACCCATATCCATCGTGAGCTACTCTCGACAGCAGAGTGCTCAGCAAGTGAGTCACTTATTCAGTGACGATGTCCTTCTATATCTTACCTGTATGTCATATTAGTGTCTCCACACTCCTTGATTAAGAGGATAACCAATCTATATGGCACACGACAACCTTCACTCGATAAACATCATCATCCTTTAATGACATATCATTTAGTCACGAATATATTTAAGAACTATTCGATAAATCCTCCTTTATCGATTATATTATAGTTCTAAGAACTTCATCACAACATAAGAGTTCTAGCAAGAAAGATGTAACTTTATGATAAAAAATATCAAAATAATTTTTATTTATTAATAAATAATTTATATATATATTATAAAATGAGCATAATCATCCAAATGATTGGCTTTAGAATATATTTCCTAACAACTCTCACTTGAACTAAAGTGAATCGAGGTAGTATCTTATACCCATCTTCCACTTGTGATCATCGAATTTTTTGATCCTGAGAGCTTTAGTGAAGGGGTTGGCTATGTTCTTCTTTCTATCGATCTTCTGAAGCTCGACGTCACCTCAATTCATGGTCTCATGTACAAGATGATAGCGATGCAAAATATACTTGGTACGTTAGTGTGACTTTGGTTCTTTCGCTTGAGCTATGGCTCTAGTACTGTCGCAATATAGCAGAATAAGACCATCAACTGTGGATGTCACTCCAAGCTCGATGATGAACTTTCGCAACCACACTACCTCCTTTGCAGCATCAAATGCAGCAATATATTCTGCTTCACATATAGAATTGACCATAGTATGTTGCTTGAAACTCTTCCAGTATATTGCTCCTCCATGTTAGAAAATCGCTACTGTTGGGTGCAAAATACCCCCTCAGCCGAAGTTCGCACTAGGAGTGACCCTCCGGGGATTCTGCCAACTTTCGACCTTCGACAACATCTTTTCGAACCTCTCTGGTGGCCGAGCCTCCGCAACACTCCCAAGTTTCGCCGACGGATAAGCCCCCACCAGCATCGACCAGATTCTTCACGACGGACGGACTCCACCCAAGTTTCCACGATGATCGACCACCTTCTAGACTTCGTCCGGACTCCTACGGGAGTCGGACTTCATCCCTGACTTCAACTGCAGGTGGGCTTCATCCAGACTCCTACGGGAGCAGGACTTCATCCCCAACTTTGACTGCAGGTAGGCTTCATCCGGACTCCTATGGGAGCTGGACTTCATCCCCAACTTCGACTGCAGTTAGACTTCATCCGGACTCCTACGGGAGCTAGACTTCGTCCCCAACTTCAACTGCAGATGGACTTCATCCGGACTCCTATGGGAGCCAGACTTCGCCCCCAACTTCAATTGTAGATGGACTTCATCCGGACTCCTACGGGAGCCAGACTTCGCCTCCGACTTCGACTACAGGTAGACTTCATCCGGACTCCTACGGGAGCCGGACTTTGTCCCCGACTTCAACTGAAGGAAGACTTCATCCGGACTCCTATGGGAGCTGGACTTTGTCCCCGACTTCAACTGAAGGAAGACTTCATCCGGACTCCCACGGGAGCCAGACTTTGTCCCCAACTTCAACTGCAGGTAAACTTCATCCGGACTCCTATGGGAGCCAAATTTCGTCCCTGACTCCGGCTGCAGGTAGACCTCACCCCGAACTCTTACGACGAGTAATCCTCGCCTGCCGCCTTAGCGCCCAAGGCACCCAACAGGATCTGTAGCATCCGAGCTCCTTTCAAATGGACAGCTACCTCCCTCCGCCAGGCACCTTAACCGAACTTCGGCCGACAGGCCTGGACCCCTGGCAGGCCACAGTAACGGCCATGACTCTGCTCCACTTCCTGCGATGGATCCCACGTGGCTCCATCACTCCCTGACAGGCCACAATAATGGCCACTACTCTACGCCACTTCCTGCGACGGATACCGCGTGGCCCCTCCACCCTCTGGCGAGTCACGACAACGGACGCCACTCCACTCTCCATGACAGACTCCACGTGGCGAGCCATGGTGACAGCCATGACTCCACCCCATTACTCTTCACAATAAACTCCTCCTGACCCCGAGCGGCCCACGACTAGGCGGTTACAAATGTCGCTGTCGGTCTGTTGCCCCCTCCGCCTATAAAAGGGGGACCTCAGATACGTTATTCTCTAAGCTCTAATTTCTATCCCAAAAAACTCTGCTAAAATTTTCATTCGAGCACTTCATTCTTATTGAGGCAGAAAACTGACTTGGACATCGGAGGGTCTTGCCGGAGCAACCCCAACTCCGGTTTAGACTTCTTTTGCAGGTCCCGACGGCGACCGCGACTCCCTCGACTCCAACTTCTCCGACGCAGGTGGATTTTTGCACCAACAGGATTGACGCTAGAGGAAGGATCCTGTGTCTTCGCAGTACCCTTGTTCTTAAAGGAGCACTCAATGGGACCGCCTCCGATCATCTTTTCTGACGACCTCTCCTCCTTCCCCCACTAGATCTTCGTCCGATGCCTTCTCGCAAAGCATCCACACAACGATCCGCGGCCAGATCCCAGGCTCCGGCCTTACCTCCAGTTTCCCAGCCTTCTCCTCCTCCTCCGGCAATGGCCGTCGGCGTGGGACGGCCAGACGATCGGCTTCCGACGGATTTTGCCAACACCATCTTGGGAGAATCCCGACAGGGAGCAACCAGCATATTGGCCGTACCTCCCAAGCGATAAAAGATTGAGGAGTCCATAACCTTCACTGAAGAAGATGCTCAGGGAGTCCAATTTTTTCGTAACGACGCAGTTGTAGTTTCTTTGAATATAGTCAATTACGATGTCCGCCACATTCTTGTCGATAATGAAAGTTCGGCCGACATTCTGTTCTACGATGCCTTCTTAAAAATATCCATCCTTGACAGCCATTTGGGATCGATTAACTCCCCTCTGGTAGGGTTCACCGATGATGCTATCCCGGTGGAAGGGGTAATAGCTTTGACTGTAGCTGCGGGTCGATATCCGAGATAATCCAGGGCTCTGGTGAATTTTCTGATGGTGAAGGCACCGTCAGCCTACAATGCAATCCTCGGCCGACCTGGCCTCAATGCTCTCCGGGCCGTTGTGTCAACCTACCATTTGAAATTGAAATTTCCTACCAGCCAGGGGGTCAGAGAAGTCAGGGGAGACCAAGCCCTGGCCAAACACTGCTACAACATAGCCTTGCAAAGAAGTGACCAATCCGACCTCTGTCCAGTTGATGGGCTGGACGCCCGTGATGACCTCACTGAGGAGAGGGGCGGCCCAATCGAAGACCTGATTTCGATCCCTTTGAACGATGGAAATGCGGAGCATGTGGTACAGATCGGCTCCAACCTGAGGGAAGAGGTGCGGATGCATCTCATTGATTTTCTACGAAAGAATGCAGACATTTTCGCTTGGGTTCCAGCAGACATGCCGGAGATTGACACAGAAGTCATGGAACACCGTCTGGCCGTCGATCCAAAGCATCGACCGACGAAAGAAAAGGTCCGAGGTCATGCACCGGAGAGACAGAAAGCGATAGCCGAAGAAGTGAACAAACTCCTGAAAGTCGGGTTCATTAGAGAAATCAGTTATCCTGATTGGATTTTCAACATCATCCTAGTCAAAAAGGCAAATGGCAAGTGGAGGATGTGTATAGACTTCAAAAAGTTGAATAAAGCCTGCCCAAAGGATAGCTACCCCCTACCTAGAATCGATCAACTGGTGGATGCAACCTCGGGCCATGAGCTCCTCACCTTTATGGATGCATTCTCCGACTATAATCAAATCAGGATGGAGCCAGAAGATGAAGAAAAGACTGCTTTCATTACTACTGTTACAGGGTCATACCTTTTGGCCTTAAAAATGCAGGTGCGACCTATCAGCGACTGGTGAACAAAATCTTCAAGGAGCAGATCGGCCGCAACATGGAGGTCTATGTGGACGACATGCTCATGAAAAGTATATCTTCCATGAACCACGTCACCGACCTCGAGGAGACCTTCGGCATCCTCCGAAAATATAAGATGAAGCTGAATCCGACTAAATGTGCTTTCGGAGTGACCTCGGGGAAGTTTTTGGGCTTCATGGTATCGGGGTGCGGGATTGAAGCCAATCCAGAGAAAATTCACGCCATCTAGGAGATGGCCACCCCAAAGTCGATAAAAGAGGTTCAACACCTTACAGGGAGGGTAGCAGTCCTGAATCACTTCATCGTGAAGTCGGCTGAACGGTGCTTATCCTTCTTCCAAACCCTCAAGCGGCCGAAGAACTTCTATTGGACCCCTGAGTGCCAACAGGCATTCGAAGAGTTAAGGAGCTACCTCGGCTCGCCTCCGTTGTTGGCGAAGCCCGATCCTGGAGAAGAGCTATTTTTATACCTGGCGGTCTCCCCTATGGCTCTCGCAGCAGTCCTTGTCAAGGAAGAAGCAAAGATTCAGCGGCCGATCTACTACATCAGTTGCGCGTTGAGAGATGCCAAAATCAGGTATACTAAATTAGAGAAACTAACTTACGCCCTGTTGATTACAGTCCGGAGGCTCCGATCCTACTTTCAAGGGCACACCGTAACGTTACTCACCGACCAGCCGATCAAGGTGATTCTGTACCGGGCAGATGCCTCCGGGAGGATGGCAAAATGGGCGATCGAGCTCACAGAATTCGACATCAACTATCGACCTAGACCGGCGGTAAAAGCCCAGATATTGGCAAATTTTATAGTAGAGTGCACTATCTCGGAGGAGGCCGAACTTGAACAGGGTGAAATTGATGACCTTGAGCCCCGACCGAACTCCCCTGAAGGAGAAGCCGCCCCCCTAGTTGTTTTTGGGCCCTCTACGTGGATGGGTCTTCCAACATGTCGGGCACAGATGCGGGCCTGATCTTGATCAGTCCGGAGGGAATCATCGTAGAGTACGCTCTGCACTTCGAGTTTCTCGCAACAAACAATGGAGCGGAATATGAAGTCCTGATCGCAGGGTTGAGGATCACCAAAGATTGCGAGTAGACCGGCTCCAAGTTCACAGCGACTCCCAACTGGTAGTGGGACAAGTCAGCAGAAGCTACGAAGCACGGGAGGATAGCATGGCTAGATATCTTGAAAAGGTAAAGGAGCTCGTCCCTGCCTTTAGTAGCTTCGACATCAGGCAGATTCCAAGGACAGAAAATATCAGGGCCGATCTTCTCTCCAAGCTGGCTGCGCTGGCTCCGGCTGAATTGCCCAAGAGTATTCTCTTTGAAGTTCTGAAGTGCCCAAGTATGGAAGAATTGCGGCCTGTGATGGAAGTGGACCATGAGCCCAGTTGGATCGACCTGCTGGTGGCATATCTCAGAGATGGGGTTCTCCCTCATGATGCAAAAGAAGCTCGAAAGCTCAGAAATCAAGCCTCCCCATACATCCTTTATGAAGACAGGTTGTACAAGAGATCATACTCTCTGCCCCTTTTAAAATGTCTCCGACCTTCGGAAGCTGACTACGCCTTGTGGGAGGTGCATGAATGAATCTGCGGAAGCCATCTGGGGGCTAGATCCTTATCCCACAAGTTGCTCCACCAAGGATATTACTGACCGACAATGCATCGTGACTCGATTGAATACGTCAGAAAGTGCGACTGATATCAGAGATATGCCAACATTCAGAGACAGCCCGCCATCAAGCTTACACCCTTGAGTGCCCCATGGCCGTTTGCGCAATGGGGGATGGATATCCTTGGACCCTTTCCCGTGGCGTCGGGGCAGAGGAAGTTCCTCTTGGTAGCGATTGACTATTTCACCAAGTGGGTCGAAGCCGAATCGCTGGCAAAAATCACAGAAGCTAAAGTGCAAAACTTTGTCTAGAAGTCAATCGTTTGCAAGTTCGGGCTATCGAGAACCCTAATTACTGATAACGGGCGGCAATTCGCGGGAGCGAGATTCACCGAATTCTGTGAAGACCTAAACATCTCCCACAACTTCACATCAGTAGCCCATCCTCAGGCGAACGGCGAAGCTGAAGTGACCAACAGAACCCTGCTGCAAGGGATCAAGACAAGGCTCAAAAAGGCGAAGGGAACTTGGGCAGATGAACTTTATCATGTGTTGCGGGCATACCGAACTACCCAAAGACTGCCCATGGGGGAGACCCCCTTCGCTCTATCCTTCGGAATGGAGGCTGTTATCCCAATTGAGCTTAAACTCCTGTCGGCACGAGTCGTGGCATTCAACGAACATCACAATTCGCAAGGTTTTAAAGCCAACCTCAACTTCCTAGAAGAAAAGCGGGAGGTAGCTCAAGTTCGGATGGCAGCCTACAGACAGAAAGTCACCCGCTATTACAATTTTTGGGTCAAGAATAAAATCTTTAAAGTAGGAGATCTAGTGCTTCGACGAGCTGCTGTCTCGCAACCTCAGGATCGAGGGAAGCTCGCCCCAAATTAGGAAGGCCCATACGAAGTCAAAGAAGTAGTCCGGCCCAGAACTTATTACCTCAAGGAGCTCGGAGGAGCAGACCTCCCGCAGCCATGGAGCTCGAAAAACTTATGAATGTATTACCGATAACTTTGTTTTAAATAAAAATTTCACATCCACATGTCTTCTCTCTTGGCGTAGGCCTATATCGACAGGACAGTCAAAACAAATCATGTCGGGAGCAGGAGGAGAACTTCGTCTCGACAAAATTGAAGGCTCGGTTCTCCTTAGACCGGATGAGGGGAGAGGCCAAGCAGCGCCCATATGCGCCCCCATAGCCATGTTAGGGACAGGAGGAGAACCTTGCCCTAACATGAGCAAGGTCGAAGGCCCGGTTCTCCTTAGACCGGATGGGGGGAGAGGCCAAGCAGCGCCCATATGCGCCCCCACAGCCATGTTAGGGATAGGAGGAAAACCTCGCCCTAACATGAGCAAGGTCGAAGGCCCGGTTACCCTTAGACCGGATGGGGGGAGAGGCCCTGCATTGCCACACATGCCCCCACAGCCCTGTTAGGGACAGGAGGAGAACCTCGCCCTAACTTGAGCAAGGTCGAAGGCCCGGTTACCCTTAGAT
This sequence comes from Elaeis guineensis, assembly GCF_000442705.2. Classification (NCBI taxonomy): domain Eukaryota; kingdom Viridiplantae; phylum Streptophyta; class Magnoliopsida; order Arecales; family Arecaceae; genus Elaeis; species Elaeis guineensis. Next base: position 31,446,965 of record NC_025993.2, read on the forward strand.
CGGATGGGGAGAGAGGCCCTGCAATGCCCACATGTGCCCCCACAGCCCTGTTAGGGACAGGAGGAGAACCTCGCCCTAACTTGAGCAAAGTCGAAGGCCCGGTTACCCTTAGACCGGATGGGGGGAGAGGCCCTGCAATGCCCATATGTGCCCCCACAGCCCTGTTAGGGACAGGAGGAGAACCTCGCCCTAACTTGAGCAAAGTTGAAGACCCGGTTACCCTTAGACCGGATGGGGGGAGAGGCCCTGCAATGCTCGTATGTGCCCCCACAGCCCTGTTAGGGACAGGAGGAGAACCTCACCCTAACTTGAGCAAGGTCGAAGGTCCGGTTACACTTAGACCGGATGGGGGGAGAGGCCCCACAATGCCCATATGTGCCCCCATAGCCCTGTTAGCGACAAGAGGAGGACCTCATCCTAACCTGAGCTAAAATCGATTACGTCAGAAATAGGAGAAGAACCCCGTCCTGACGCCAATTGAGATCTGGTCATTTAAGATCAGATAAGAAGAAGGGAACCTTACCGGCAACCCCTTCGCGCTCCCGCGACCTCACCAAGAGCGGAGGGAAAACCCTCACTCAGAAAAAAGAAAAAAGAAAAAGGAGAGGGGAGTTAAAAAGGAAAGCGACGAACTGCATCAGCGATGAATGAAAAATGAATCGCATCGAAGATGCGAGGAACCTCGTCTCAGCGAGGATTGGAGTTCTTATCAAAATCCCCGGCCTTCAAGAAAGCTCTCAACACAGACCAGAGATAAGACGGCTTCTTCGGGGTGACAAGAAGCTCGAACCTTCGAGCTCGAACTCTGAAAGGGGGCGTCAAACCCGAGCGGCCCCGGATAAATCTGCGGCCATGGATGAAAGGATGGGTCAATGCGACGGCAATCGGATACCTCCGAACGGCATCGATTTTGAGCAAGGTGAAAGCCGAAAAAAGCTCGGCAAGCGATAATTCAACACATGAGTAAAAGAGGTAGCAAAAAATTTCCTTCTCATGTTATTTATTAAATGTGCATTACAGAGCCATCAAGGCTGAAGAAGGATGAATGGAAAAGCGAGCCGACGCGAAAATGACCAGTAACCTCTGGACGACGTCAAAAAAAAAAAAAAAAAGAGAAAAAAGAAGGGAACACAACAATAACGATGGTGAATGGAAGAAGTTCGGCTGGCGGCAATTCCATGCAAAGTGCGAACGAAGTAACAAAATCTCCTTCTCATTCTTGATTAACAAGGTGTACGTTACAAGGCCCTGGGGGCCGAGGAAAAAGAACATTACTACAAGACTCGAAAGGAACACGTTGGGGACCACTCCAAGCTCTCGACTCCTCCCTCCGGCTCCATCCTTTTTAGCAGTATTTTTCAGTGCGTGTGATAAACCCCTCTGCTCTCGCCCCCCGCCTCGTTCCGCTCCATTGTCGAAGCCCCAACCCTAGGGGGAAAAGGGGGGATAGAATTCAAAGGACAGCGACGGCAGCGACGACGATGACCTGCATCAAGAAGAACCGGAGGCACCCCAGAGGCCGCGATGGCGCCGGAAGCGTGCACCACCACCGTGTGCTCCACGATAACCACCGTCCTAGGTACTTCGGCAAGGTCGGCATGTGCTACTTCCACCATCTCCGCAATAAGTTCTACTGCCCCACCATCGGTGCTGACCGCTTCTGGTCCCTCGGCCCCGACGACATGAAGAATCCCGTCACAGCTTGTGACGACAACTCTACCCCCTTGACCGGTGTCACCCCGTTCAACTACTCCAAAATTCTTGGATGGAATGCGCTCACCGGTTGTTTCCGTTATTAAATCCCTGTTGTTGAAGAAATTCTCTCTCGAGCCCCCTTTGAGGTGGTGGGAACCCTCAGTGACAGTTCGACAGTCAGAGAATTCGCAGGCCGCTGTTTTCCTCCTCATACTCCTCTTGGTCCGTGGCATCCTCTTGAGGTTGGCCTCCGGGGCAGAAGCCCCAACGGGAGAACCCCTCGAAGAGGCTCGAAAGACTGAATGCGGCTGGGAGCCGATGGGGATGGCGAAGACTAGTGCGAAGAGTGCTTGGAGTCAAAAAGGGCACCGATGGGGTGGCTAAACTCTCAGGCAGAAGAAGGGCACCAACTCTCAGGCGAAGTGAAGCCCCTGGAAAGAAGGAGGGGGCTTAAATAAGCGACGGGGCCTGGCGCAGTTATGGTGGCAGATATCCCTAAGTCCACCAGTGCCCGCCACGTGTCCCACTCACCGTGGCGTAGGGCTGACCGCTGGCGGGACCATTATGGTGTGGTGCTTGGGACTACGCTCTGGTGGGAATTCCAAAAGGACCCTTCGGATCATCCCGGTTGGAAAAAGGCTTCGGCACGCACGCATTAAATGCCAAAATATCTGAAGGCGATCGTGTACAGGATTCAAGGGGACAACTTCGGTTGTGAAATTTCTTTGTACTTCCTCCATTCGAAACTTGAACTCGAAAGTAGGGGGACTGGTGTTGGGTGCAAAATACCCCCTCAGCCGAAGTTCATGCTAGGAGTGACCCTCCGGGGATTCTGCCAACTTCCGACCTTCGGCGACATCTTGCCGAACCTCTCTGGTGGCCGAGCCTCCGCAACACTCCCAAGTTTCACCGACGGATAAGCCCCCACCAGCGTCGACCGGATTCATCACGATGGATGGACTCCATCCAAGTTTCCACGATGATCGACCACCTTCTAGACTTCGTCCAGACTCCTACAGGAGCCAAACTTCATCCCCGACTTTAACTGCAGGTGGGCTTCATCCGGACTCCTACGGAAGCCGGACTTCGTCCCCAACTTCGACTGCAGGTAGGCTTCATCCGGACTCCTACGGGAGCCGGACTTCGTCCCCAATTTTGACTATTGGTAGACTTCATCCGGACTCCTACGAGAGCCGGACTTCATCCCCAACTTCAACTGCAGATGGACTTCATCCGGACTCCTACGGGAGCCGGACTTCGCCCCCGACTTCGACTACAGGTAGACTTCATCCGGACTCCTACGGAAGCCGGACTTTGTCCCCGACTTCAACTGAAAGAAGACTTCATCCGGACTCCTACAGGAGCCAGACTTTGTCCCCGACTTCAACTGAAGGAAGACTTCATCCGGACTCCCATGGGAGTCGGACTTTGTCTCCGACTTCAACTGCAGGTAGACTTCATCCGGACTCCTACGGGAGCCGAATTTCATCCTCGACTCCGACTGCAGGTAGACCTCACCCCGAACTCTTACGACGAGTAATCCTCACCTGTCGCCTTAGCACCCAAGGCACCCAACAGGATCTGTAGCATCCAAGCTCCTTTCAGATGGACAGCTACCTCCCTCCGCCAGGCACCTCAACCGAACTTCGGCCGACAGGCCTGGACCCCTGGCAGGCCACAGTAACGGCCACGACTCTGCTCCACTTCCTGCGACAAATCCCACGCGGCTCCATCACTCCCTGGCAGGCCACGATAATGGCCACTACTCTGCGCCACTTCCTGCGATGGATACCGCGCGGCCCCTCCATCCTCTGGCGAGTCATGACAACGGACGTCGCTCCACTCTCCACGATAGACTCCACGTGGCGAGATATGGTGACAGCCACGACTCCACCCCATTACTCTTCATAATAAAATCCTCCTGGCTCCGAGCGGCCCACGACTAGGCGGTTACAAACGTCGCTGTCGGTCTGTTGCCCCCTCCACCTATAAAAGGGGGACCCCAGATATGTTATTCTCTAAGCTCTAATTTTTATCCCAAAAAACTCTGCTAAAATTTTCGTTCGAGCACTCCATTCTTGCTGAGGCAGAGAACTGACTTGGACGTCGGAGGGTCTTATCGGAGCAACCCCAACTCTGGTTTAGACTTCTTTTGCAGGTCCCAACGGCGACTGCGACTCCCTCGACTCCAGCTTCTCCGACGCAGGCAGATTTTTGCACCAACAGCTACGATTTCATACGTATAGTTCAAAAGTTTTTCTGGACATCTATGTAGTGAAAATAAATAAATTAAAATATTTTTAATTTGATCATGTACCAGATTTGATCTGAAAACTATAGTTAGGATCTTGATACAAACATTTAACCATGATCTGAAATCTAAAAAAAAAATAAACTATTAGAAATATAAATTAGAGATCAGATCTCCATACCTCAGATCCTGTGGATGTCCTGGATTCTGATCGTAGCGGGGCACGCACCTGACCTTTACTGGTATCCACATAGAGATGTCTGATCAGAGCATCGAGATCATCAGTGTATACCTTGCAAATCTCGCTCCTCATCCTTGGATCTAGATCTCTTCTTTTAGATCTCGAAGAAAGAGATCGCTATGCGAACTCTTTTGCACAAATCTGACATGATCTGAACTAGATCACCATGAAGAGAAAAAAAATCTTTTTTCTTCTCTTCTTCTCTCTTTTTTCTCTTCTTATATTTGATCACCATTAGATCTGAAAGTTGGATGAAGGAAAGAAGGGAGGAAGAGGCATTGGGAAGAAGAGATGATGTCCAAAAGAAGTCGCCACACACCTTCATGTTAAAACTCATGCCCCCTTCTATTTTTATCACACAACTACTTCATATCCCATACACACCCTCTCCTTCATGCCCAAGAGATCTTATCTCTATTAATCTAAGGCATTGAAATTTAAATCAAAGGTTAGATGGAAGTTGAGATAGAATTGTGTTGTAAGAAAGAAACCTTTTCTCACAAATTAGCACACGCCAATCTTCTCCAATTTTTTTTATCACACAAAAAATATCTTCCACACCCTAATTAGATATATTTTGTTTCTATTTTAAATCATATTCAAATAAAAAAAATTTTGAATGAGAAAGAATTTCAGATAAGGTGGGGTGCCAACTATTGGTGCCCCCTCTCCTTTCACGCGTGCTAAGAAAAAAAGATGAGAAAAATAATGCCCCTATTCCCTTCTTGATATAATTTTTAGAGAGAGACTCTTAAGAGACTTAGGCTCTCTGAGCCATGGTTCTTTTGGTTCAAGTTGGGCCTTAATCGGATTCAAATCAAGTCTGAAATGAGCTGAATTCAAAAAGGCTATCAAATCTGATCCAATCAGGCTTGAAATCTAAATCTAATTTGGATAATTAAATCTAATTAGTATTAAATTAGATTAAGCTTCATTAAATTAAATCTAATTTAAATTAATTAAAACTTAATTTATAATTTAATTAGCTTCAAAAAAATTACAACATTTGCAATTAAGTCCCTACGCTAACAATTAGCAGTTGCCAAAAATATAACGATTACAAATTAGCAGTTTCTAAAATTCAAACTATCAATCTGATTGATAATTCAAATATGATCCAAGTCATTGATCAGGTCATGCTTCTTTTGTATGTAACCCCTCAAATTCTATTTTTTCTGATAGTGAGATATACCATAATCTCTATTATAGTATCATTGAAACTCTTTTCGATGGATTGAAATGATTTTAACTCACCTCAACAAAGATCGTTGATCTGAAAATGATTTTAGTGAGTTCTCACGATCCACCAGTGACGTCTAACAATATGTGGTAACAATTTAGCAGAACAAAAAAGTGAACCCCTAGGTGCAGTTATCATGTGATACAATCCCTCTATCGTAAATCCCAACTTGACGGAGGTTATGGAGAACTCGTCAAATCCTATCGTCAGTCATATACTAGATTGGCTCGACTCGAGTTCATTTATAAATTCTGTAAAATTTTTTTTTAGTATTCACACTTACTCTGATTAGAGATTTTCTAAACTCAGTCTTATGAATCGTATAGGACTTCTCCTTTTCTATCAAGATCGATAGATTCCATCTAAGCGCATCCTACTCCAAACAACGAATCTGAACCTACAATAGCCAACATACACAGCAAGAATCCGAATGGCTAGAGATCAAAAAAATATACAGTCAAACTAAGTAGCCTCGCTGTAAATAGCCAACACACCTCAGATCAAAGGATCAGTCACACCACTGCAGCATTGAGAAAACTACTGATGAGTAGACATCCCAGTAGTTTCTCATATTGGTCACGCTTAGTGTAAGTTATTCTCTAACAACCATCTGCACTCTCACCCCAGTGTCTCTACACTGCAGACTCGAGACTCATCTGTCTAAAAAGGAGGTGATCCACGCATCGATCTTGAATGGATTAATCACTGTCCTTCGTGACAATCCTTCGATCGGAAGCTTTTAGAAATTAACTACTAATGATGTATATCTCAAATTCTCAATACCTTGAGAATATACAAAATTATCTTTTTTAATTTTTAGGATAAATTATGAACATATAAATATGATTGATTATAAAGACTGCCCATCAAGTACAAAACATATCCTAGAGAAAGGTATATATCACCTAAGATTGGCTTATAAGGCACACATCTAACAAGCTCCCACTTATACTAAAGTCAGTCTGCCATATATCTGAGCTCCATCTTCTAAAGACAAACTTCGGTGTTTAGCTGGCTAAGTGACTTAGGCCTACCATATTCTATGTAAAGTTTACTCTCTTTACCTCCATGTATTTCTACTTGAAATAATCGTGTATATCTCTGCTCTATGTACATGGACTTTTGATGAGACTTTTGCTCCTTAGCAAGGGCTATGGATTATTATCTTTGTAGTATAATGTTATAGCATCCAATGGTATGACATCAAGTTCTGCAATTATTATAAGAATTAGAACACATCCTGCACATCTATAGCACATTCAGCTTTCATTGATTGATTGCCTGGAACCATTCCAACATATCGAACCAACGTAACTTAAGAATACATACTGATGTAGATATTCTATCATTAGTATTAGTGTATCCTCCTACTCTTAGCTCTAATCCTTCTTCAAAGACGAGGAATGATCCTTAGTGCTTCTCAAGTACTCAGAGATATTTTCATAGTAATCCAATGCTCCCAGCCTGGATTCGATTAATATCTGCTCGTGACTTTCACAACAAGACATACCATGTCAAGTACATAGCATGGCATACACCCATGCCTAAGAGGATAATGGATCCCTCTTGGAGGTTTCAATGCGGAACCCTTCTGCACCTCTTCTATGTACTTATCTGTAAAAATCAAACATCCTTTTAGGATCTATCTCTATAAATCTTTATTTTCAAAATATTTGCCTTGGATCTTTGATAAGAAAATTCTATATGTAACCATATCATAATCGATGTCAGTATGGGATCCTCCCACTGACTTTCATGTAACTACATATTCCTCATATCATGTCATTGTAGATTTTTTGGATCATCCCTATATTCCCAATCTCCCTCAAGAAATACTTTCTCTAAATTCTTTGTAAGAATACTAAGTATCTTTCTAAAGGATGGGAGATCCTACTAGATCTACGAGGTGGAGGAGGTACTACATATATTGGCTCATCTTAAATAGATTGTACAGATCTTGTGATTCATTATTCTTAAGAGATTTTCTCTTTGAGTTCATCCTCCCATTGTTTTTCAAAAAAATAGTATGATTGCTCACAATCACATTATGAACCACTGAGAAGAAAAAGTGATATCCCAAACTCTTTTGGGATACCTCATAAATGAGCTTTCATAGACCTATCCTTTAACTTATCCACTATATCATATCTCATATAGTGTAGTAAAATCAACTTTAGAAGCAACCTAATTTAAATTTCAGAAATTAAATCTTGTTCATAAAGAAACAATAGTTGAACTGATGATGTTCTTGATGGGCTGGACTATATCTTATACAGTGTCATTGTTCCTCACATATACACCATTGAGCTGAGGTGTACAAGGAGAATTTTATCATGAAATTATGCCATTCTCTTTAGATAATCGATAAGTTTTCTATTCGGTAATGCATCTTCGATCTAATCGAAGTACCTTTAAAATTTTTTTGATTTATCTTTTCTACTTCACATCTAAATTTTTGAAACCTTTCAAAGCTTTTCAAATTTATATCTCACATACATACCTATACCATGATTGTTCATCAGTAAAGATGATGAAGTATAGATAACTTTCTAGTTTGACTCATCAAACGAGCCATGCACATCGTATGTGTACTAGGATAAGTATCTCAGTGATCTTATCCCTTTGTCTCACAAAAGATAGCTTGGTCATTAATCCTCAAAGAGATGATTCACAGACTAGATATAACTAAACAGTCAATGAGCCCAAAAGTCCATTTTCTCCAATCGGTAAATTATTTCTTCTCATACATGACCTAGTCAAAAGAACCATCTATATACTTTAGGTTATTTGATTCTAGATCTCTCAGATTTAGTGACATTCACTATTTGCTCAAATAAGTTTACAAACACATCACTATGTAAATGATCAAAAATAAATCCAAATAGTAATCATTGAGATTAGGTGCCCACGATCTAGTGCAACTTTTGCACCATTGCGACTCAAAAGAGTCACTTCACCTTCTCTCAGTCCTCTTCCTTTGTTAGACCTTATATTAAAGTACGTAACATGCACTAGAGTCTAGTGAAAAAGAAAAAATCGTAAGGTCAATTTTGAGCAATTTGACATACCTTCCAAAGGCATGTCATTGTTTCTTTAGATTCTCCAGATATGTACCTTTGAACTTTTTAAGATCCTTTAGTTACCAGCATATTGACCAATTCAGTTAAGGTACTATAAATATTTATTTATATAATAGTTTCATAAACTATTCATATGAATCAAAGATTACAGGATCAAATCCATTAGCAATTTCTTATGCATGATCATATCAAGCTTTTCAAGCTCTTCAATATCCTTGATCATCGAGCAGGGACAAACTGTCCATCACGCATCACATGTACTGTGCAACTCTGATCATCTCATAACTATTGCAGATGAATCAGTATGTCATTGACAGTCTACATGTCCTTATGCATATATTGGATCTCATCGACTATGGAATCCAATTTATAGCACCTAACCTAATTGTTAATGTCCAACCATTTGTCAAGTATAGCTCATTGATTATAGATTGGATAAGCTGATGATATTAGATTAATCTGGTCAAAAATCATGATTTAATTTCTAAAAGCTAAGAACTATTCTTAGATTTTGAGTCAAAATATGTAATTAATTTTGATTAAGTGGTTGATATCTAGGATTCGAGCTAGAAGATTGGAAGCTGAAGAATTGATCAAAGAGAGTAAAGATTGAATTAGATGATTGTACTTATAATAGTTTGTTCTAAAAACTTTAAAAATAAATAAAAGGCTTTCATTAATTTTTCGAGTCTCTCACACTCTTCGAGTGGAGAAACAAAAATCCTAACACGATACAAGATTCTAGTAGATGCTGTGGTCCCATCGATGTACAGCACCTCACTTAATAGTTATTGATAATACATATATCAATGTGTGGATAACTCTTTGCCCAGATGCTTCTCCAAGTATGTTCAGCGATTTGATCTCTAAGTTCTGTGGCCTCATCTAATAATTATTGGTACGTTTCTTAGTTAAGTCTGACCCACTATTTACCAATGAGTGTAAAGCCGTTATTGAGTCCCTCACCTAACAATTATTGGGCCCAACCCTATCTTTACCCCAAGGCATCTAATGCTAATAAAGTGGTTATACCTTCTCGATGCAATCAAACCACTGTAATCAGTCAAGAACGATCAACATCGAAAAAGACATCTGCATCTTTACAATGGTAGAAGACCAGTAAACTTAATATTTAATGAAGAGATTTAAGTTCAGATCTCTTTTAATTAGTCACATACATCTGATGCAATGACTAATCTGATTTAGATCAGCACATTTCATGTTTGACCAACCTAGTCGGCATGGGTGAACTCTGATCAACAAATAACCTAATACAAAACTTAATCTCCCAAAATGACTAGGTAAGTGAAGATGAGTAGGGGTTCTCCCATTGCTTTTCTTAGACACCAACGAATTAATCAAGTGAGACAACAGAACCAATTAAATAACCACCATCTAATACTTGCCTTAGACATCAAATTAGTTGATTAGAATTAATTAGATTAACCTATAGATCTGAGCTCGAACCGCTAAGCCAAATTCGATCTTGATTTAATCAATTCACATCATATATGAATCAATTTGACCAACTACAACTAAATTCAATTTTGAGCCCCTTTGACCTAATCCTAACCAACTCTTGATTAGATTCGATCAACTACTCAAGATCAAAAAGGATTCTAACCTGATCTAATCAATGACCCTAGTTGTAGTTTAATCTCTAAACCTAATTTGTTTAACCCATACCCGAAGTCCATATTTTATGTACTGAAATTGAGATCTTAAATTCATAATTTTAGATCTTATAATTTTAAATCTTAATTTTCAATTAAGTGTATTATGTATATGGGTTTAACTTTAGATCTCAAAATAATTTCTAATCTAAACTATTTTATTGTATCTCATATAATTTGATTGTCTGTAGAATCGAGTCGATTTACCTTGGTACATGAATCAACTTGTCACAGTGAGTCGGCACAACATTGAGACAAATAGAAACCAATAGATCTAGCCTACATAATTAAGTTGGTTCATCAGTAAATGACCCGACCTACCAGGGTCTCGAGTCAACTCCAACAAAACTGAGTCAACTCATCTCAACAACTCGAGTCGATCCAATTGAGAATCAAGTTGACTCCACAGGCATACCAGTCACAGTTTCATATTTTTCATGCAAACAGAACCTAGGATTTTGGATCTAGAATTTTGTAGAAATTAAGTTTTAGATCGTATGTCAAACAATATATCAAATATAATATTTTATCAATCTAAAACTTATAAAAATACATATATAATCTGATTTAAATATAAAATAAGTGTCATATATAAATTTTTCGTTCGCTGTTCATCTTCATAGAAAATATCACAGTCGGCACCCCTACACATCATAAGAGAGAACCCATCAAATGGGCTAGAGAAAGACTTTAATCCCTTCATCATTCTATGATCGGACAGCCATGGTGACTATCTCAATTTAATTACTAAGCTACTAAGAATTTAATCTAACATATCACATATATAATCAATTAAAAAATAGATCTAATTATTTTTTATATGTTAAATATATGAACAATAACATCGAATCTATATATGTAAGAAAAATTTCAACAATCATACTAGATCCAAATTAAACTCCAATTAATATTTTTAAATCTAAAACTAATTTTAGATCTAAATAATTTATGATTTAATTTAGATCTAAAATAATTTTAGATTCAAAATAATTTTATAATCATATTACAGTATGCATAAAAATTAGATCTAACATTAATCAATGTTCTACATCATTCTAGGATAATCGTTCAGCATAACAGGATTATGCCAAGACAACCTTATTTTAGAATGATGTGGATCATCTTACTAACCTTCAGATCTGATTTTTACATATCAAATTTTAGATCTGTGAGATTTTCATATTAGTATCAAAATCTGGCTCTGATACCACTGTTAGAAAACTACTATAATTTCGTATGTGTAGTTCAAAAATTTTTCTAGACCTCTATGCAGCAAAAATAAATAAATTAAAATATTTTAAATTTAATCACATACTAGATTTGATCTAAAAATCATAGTTAGGATCTTGATATAAATATTTAACCATGATCTAAAATCTAAAAAAAAAAATAAATCGTTAGAAATATAAATCGGAGATCAGATCTTCATACCTCGGATCCTGTGGATGTTCCGGATTCTGATTGTAGCCATGCATGCATCCAGTCTCTACTGGTATCCACACGAAGATGCTTGATCAGAGTATCGAGATTATCAGTGTGCTAGCACCTTACAGATCTTGCTCCTCATCTTTGGATCTATATCTCTTCTTCTAGATCTCGAAGAAGGAGATCACTGTGCAAACTCTTTCGTACAGATCTGACGGATCTGAACCAGATCATCATGAAGAGAAGAAGAATCTTTCTTCTTCTCTTCTTCTCTCTCTTTTCTCTTCTTAGATCTGATCACCATCAGATCTGGGTGTTGGATGAAGGGGAGAAGGGAGGAAGAGGTGTTGGGAAGAAGAGATGATGTCCAAAAGAAATCGCCCCACACCTTCACATCAAAGCTCATACCCCCTATTATTTTTGTCACACAACCACTTCATATCACATACACACCCTCTCCTTCACACCCAAGAGATCTTATCTCAATTAATCTAAGACATTGAAATCCAAATCAAAGGTTAGATGGAAGTTGAGATAGAGTTGTGTTGTAAGAAAGAAATCTCTTCTCATAAATTAGCGCATACCAATCTTCTCCAACTTTTTTTGTCACATAAAATATCTTCCATGCCCCAACCAGATATATTTTGTTTCTATTTTGAATCATATTCAAATAGAAAAAAATTTGGATAAGAAAAAAAGATGAGAAAAACAACACCCCTCTTCCCTCCTTGGCATGATTTTTGGAGAGAGAGTCCCAGAGGACTTGGACTCTTTGAGTCATGATTCTTCTGGTTCAAGTTGAACCTTAATCGGATTCAAATCGAGTCCAAAATGAGTCAAATTCGAAAAAATTATCAAGTCTGATCCAATCAAGCTTGAAATCCAAATCTGATTTGGATAATTGATCTCTATGGACTTCATCTCAGATTTCATGACCTCAAACCACTTCTAGGAGTCGAGCCTTCTAGGAGTCGAGCCTTTGCATGACGTCCATATAGGTGATCGGATCCTCATCATTCTCATCTAGTTCGATAAGATCACCATCTCGATAGTATCTGTCTGGTTGATGCGATTCTGTGTGTGCTGGTTCTTCTACCTCATGAACTTCATCAAGTTCAATTTTGCTAGCATTAATTTCTTCTTCAAGAAACTTTCTTTCCAAAAAGACTGTCCTATTGCTAATGAATATCTTTTATTCTTCAGCAAGATAAAATAAGTATCTTTTAGTTTTTCTTAGGTACCCTATGAATAAGCATTTATCAAACTTTGGTCCAAACTTATCTATCTTTAAATGCTTGATATAAGCTGGACACCCCAAACTCTAAGATGTGAGAGCATCGGCCTACGCCCTGTCCATATCTCATATGAAGTTTTATCGAAAGATTTGCTTGAAATCTTGTTAAGTATATAGCAAGTAGTTTCAAGAGCATATCTCCAAAAAGAGATTGACAGATTTGCAAACCCCATTATGGATCAAACTATATCTAATAGGATTTGATTTCTCCTTTCAGACATTCCATTATATTATGGTATTCCAAGAGGGATCCACTGTGAGAGAATCTCATGTTTCTCTAGATATGTCAGAAAATCACTAGTGAGGTATTCACCTTCTCAGTCTAATCGAAGAGTTTTATAACTTTTTTTAATCTATTTTTCTACTTCACTATGAAATCATTTGAATATTTCAAATGATTCAGATTGGTGCTTCATAAGGTAGACGTACTCATACCTCGATAGGTCGTCTGTAAATATAATAAAATAATATTATCCTCCTCTGGCGTCTATGTTCATGGATCCACATACATCATTATCTATTAGACCTAAAACTTCACTAGCTCATTTACTTTTTTCTTTAAAAGGTGACTTGATCATCTTGTCAAGTAGACAGAATTCACAGATTGGTAATAATTCACAATCATTAATTTCAAGGACACCCTCCTTGATTAACCTATCTATCATATTCTTATTCACATGACCCAGCCTACAATACCAAAGATAGGAATTGCTGACATTATCTATCCTAGGATATTTGTTCGATGTGTATATTACACCAACAGACTGTGATAATACGAATATGTTATATTTTAATTATCCATGCATAATTATAGTATCATTCATAATGATATCACAAAAATCATCTTTTATATATTTAAAATTAAATTTTATCAAAAGGCCTATAGAGATGACATTCATCAAAAAGAAAGAATAATAATGATACTCATCTAACATAACACTATTAGACTTGAAAATAAGCTGCATAATTCCTAAAGCTAGAACTGGAACAAAGCTTCCATCTCCAACGTTCAGGAATCGCTCACCTTCTCTAAATTTTCTACTAACCTGCAGTCCCTGCAATGAATTGCAAATATTAATCAAACTTTCAGTATCTAATATCCAAATAGTAGTATCACAAGTAAAGAAATTACACAGAGTTATCATATAAGTACCTTGCAAAGGAACTGATTGCTTATTTTTCTTGTTCTTTGACCTATTTGGATCAAGAGAAATTATATATGCCAAACAATTCTTTTTCTAATGACTCAGCTTCTTGCAAAAGAAGCATTTTACCTGGCTCTTATCGACTTTTGACTTTTTGCTCTGCTTTGACTTTGGATCGATGGCACGATTCTTCTGCACCTTTTTCTTCTTTCTTCTTTTAAAGGATCAACAACCTGTAGACGAATCTCCCACTACATGCACCGGCTCCTTCTAGAGCTGATGATCCTTCTCGAATGTCTGCAGTAATCTTAGCAAACTATGGTAGTTCACTGTAGGCTTGATCATTCTGTAATAACTCAAGAAGGATAGGTAGGATTTCGGTAGTGAGTTTAGGATAGCATCCTTACCCAACTATTTATGTAACAGAAATTCAAGTTTGCTTAAGCATTCAATCTGCTTGATCATGTATCATACATAATCGATGACTGATGCCCCCTCTCACATACGAGCATTGAACACAGTACATAAGGTTTTATGTCTCTCTGTATTCTCAGGGGTGCCAAAGGACTTATTCAATATTTGGATCATATCCTCTGATTGTGTATCCTCGAACTTATGGCTAAGTTCATCATTTATTACTACCCTCATGATGCAATGCACAGTCATGTGGTCACTAAGCCACTTCAAATAAGTGTCTCTCGCAGCATGGGGTGCGATGGCAGCAGGTTCTTCGAGTGCTGGATCCATAAGCACGTACAAGATCCTTTCATGCTCCAGAACGATCTTTAACTTTCGATACCAGCTATCAAAATTGAGTCCGATAATCTTGTCGTTATCCAACAGCGAATAAAGTGATAGTGTGTTGGCCATAGCTGAAAAAAAAAATATAGACCTATTAGTATATGAATTATTTTAATCCTAAAGATATGGACTTTAGTCTAAAGGTATTTTCACTATGTTATATGAATTGATAGCCTCTATCTCCAATTCGAAAAATTACATTAATTTCTTAGCGGATACTAAAATCCACACAGACTGCATTCAAGCTGAAGTGTGGCTCGGCTAACCCTAGTGCATCCATGGGTAGGTTCCTAACTAATTGTTTCTCCAAACAACTTCTAGCAATTAGGTTTTGCCCCATGCATCTCTTCAGCAGGCATATGGTAACTCCACTAAAAATCTTGATTAGGTCCAACTATTAACATGACTACACCAAGCACATCCAACAAATGAATGTCCAAGCTCGAGTGTGGCTCGACCAACCTAAGCATTGATCTGATGCGCACAACAAGATAGTCATATGATGAATGATAATTTCAATACTCAATAGACATCAGGCATGTGACGCCTCCAATGTCTATTTAGAATATTAAATTCATTGTCATGTACCTTAATGGGAGGCTATGAACTAGTTATCTCCATAATTATATCATTTTAAGAATCTACTAATTTAAAAAATTTGATTTAATGATTTGAGAATAAGAAAAAAAATTAACCTGCAAGTCATAAATCCTCTCACTGATTTCATCAAGTCATGAAGAAGATTTTATACAACTAATCTAAAGATACCTAAATCAGTCATACTAATTTATCTTAATGGTATGGGTCAGCTCGAATCAACTAGTGACTTAATCAAAATATAATCTATCATGTTGGCCAAGTGAGATCGATGGGAGGGATATGCCATTAACTCACCATAGATGTTATCTAGGTAACTCCCAATTAATGACCATCGATTAAAACTATCAAACTTATCTTAGACACCAACTAGTTAATTAGTTTCGATTTGGCCCACTAGAAGATTTGGGCTCAACCACTGAGCTATGATCATGATTCATTTAGTAAGATCAAAAATATGGACTTGATCAAACTTCAACTATTGAGGTTGATCTAAAGAAATTCTGACCTGATCTAATTCAACTCTTAATTAGATTTAATCAATTTTTTTATTTAGTCCATATATATTTTTAACCTTAGGTCTAACCCAAAAGGAGGACCTGATTCATGCTAACCCATTATCCATCGATTTATGTGATGTCTTAAAATCTTCAATTCTCAAATCTAGATCATTTTAAAACTTAATTTCAAATTAAGTCTGTGAAACATGTATTTCGATTCGTAGAACTATTCTATTAAAATTTTAAGTGAAGCATACCATATATTTCATATCATGAAAACTAATTTTTATATCTGTATTTAATAATTAAACAAGCATAAGTATGATCTGAACTTCATATATACATCACATATATCATGACTACTTTTAGATCACTACTAATTACATCTAATGTAACATGCTATTCAGATTTTAAAGTAATTTTTAAATCTAAATTTATCTTATTATAATAAGTCATAAATTATTTTAAATTTAATCTAAATTTATTTATGATCAAAATAATTCATAAAAATTTATTTGCTACTCTTCTTTATAAAATAAGATCACAATGACACCTCTATATGTCATAAGAGAATCTATCGAATGGATAAGAGAGAGACATCAATCCCTACTACCTCTTATGACTGGATGGTCTGGTGATCATCTGAGTATTAGGCTACTAAAATCTAAAATCTAATTTTAAATAAAAATCACATCTACATGTAATTGTCAAAATAAAGTAGGCATGAACATGACTTTGATCATATCAACCATGTTCTTCATCTAATTTAATTAAATTTAATACATCACATACATTATATCAAATCTAAAATATAATTTATATAGGATATAAAATATCAAATTCAAATCTAAAATTATATAGAAAAATATTTAGATGCAGATTAAATTTTTGGTTAGATCTGTTTCAACGTTGTACAGAATTTTGAAAGAAATCAGATCTAAAAATCTATCAAAATAGATTTAATTCATATCTAAAATAAGTCTAACTTCTAATCTAAAATAATAATATAAAATTTTTATTAAAATTAATTTAAAATAAACTTTAAAAGAGGTTGTTATTCTAATAAAAATCTGTAACAATAAAATTTTATTATAATAGATTTATAACAAACCTTAACCAACAATTGATTAGATTCATAAAATCTAATTAAAATTAGATCATAAATTTTATTTAAATATATCTAAATCAGAATTAATATTTAATATAAAATTTTAATCATATATCATATGTAAATCTATTAGAAAAAATTAGTTATGCATCTATATATCAAAGCTTGGCTCTGATACCAGTTGAAGAAAAAATTCAATTCAGGATCGGATCACCAGGGAGTATCTAAAAATTTTTCTATAATAAGCTAACAAAAATTTTATCTTTTACCTAATACATAGTGGAATAGGGATTAAATCCAAAAAGATTTTTTAAATCTGAAAGCTTGTAAAGGTTTGAACGTACAAACCCTCTACTTCACGCGCATGCCAAGTTTCGCAGAAAAGTGAGATGAAGCCTCAGATCCTCATTCCTTATCAAGATAGCAAGGGAGGAAAGATGAAGAGCTTTGATGTGATGCCTCACACCTGAAAGTGAGATGCTAAGGCCTCTTCATGCAAAGAGGGGTTGGATGCCCAAAACAAGCATGCTAAGGAGAAGGACCGATTCCTTCTCTTGGATGCCTCCTCTCTCTCTATTTCTCACCTTAGCATACAATCTAATTGTTATACTTTGATGGTTAGAGATCCTCCTTATTTATAGATGATTCTCCATGATCCAATAGACTAGAAGTTTTAATTCAAATCAACTTTAAATTAATCCATCCCTTATCTAAAAAGGAGTCCTATTTGAGATAGGATAGATGCCTAACTAGGCACCCCCATGCACCCACGCCTATACCTAAGAGTGGGATGATAAAACTAGCACTCCACCCTCCTTTGGTCAGCCATGATGAGAGAGAGTCTCAGCAAAAGTAGACTCTAAAGATTCAATCCAAATATGGATCAATTCGAATCAAATTCGAATCCGATTCGAATCAATTTCGAATAGGCTGTCAATCCCAAACTGTTTAGAATTTAAGACCAAATCTGACTTGAATTGTCAACCTAATTAAATATAATTAAATCAGATCTAATTTAAAATTAATTAGTACTTAAATCTAATCTCTCATAGACTTCTTAGATCATAGATCAAATCTTATTCATTCCTAGAATTGAACCTGAACCTCATGTTTAGTGCTAGCTAGACATAGTCAACTGTTTAATCTCGTAAGATTCATAACTTAATTCTCAATCAAATCAATCTATTTGTTCAATCAAGTCATGTGCTTTTAAATTGAATATATAGACTTAGGTCAATCCTTTCCTACATCGCTTAACTTTGTGCATGACTTCATAGGTTCGAACACTTAGTCAGTAGCATAGGAATCATTTTCTATACTAATCGAAGTTATCATTTAGCAATAATTTTCGACATCCGAATAGACTGAATATTTATAAGATAATATTCAAGAATCTATACATATGGTTACCACATAATTTATCTCTTTAACCTTGAATGCTTTAGGATGATTTAGGGTTAAACTGTCAACCCTGAAAGAATCATTCACATTATATTCCAACCTTTCAAATCCATCACATGAATTATCCTGATCAAGATTTTATTAAATTAAAATACAGTGATGCATTAGCTCCTATAATCTGAAGGGATCAATCCCATCTTAATCCAGGTACAGACTTCATAAGTACTTGATTGTACCCAGTAGCTTTCCATCATTGTATTAGAAATAAAAATGGTACAGCATCAAAGCATAGTGAGTTGCTTGTAAGTTACTATGGTGATCTTAGATCTGAGGGATACTTATATCCATATACATCATGAGCTGCTCTCGACAGTAGAGTGCTCAGTAACTGAGTCAGTTGTTTAGTGACGATGTACTCTTACATCTCACCTATATGCCATACCAATATCTCCACACTCCTTGGTTAAGAGGACAACTAATCTATATAGCACATAATGACCTTCACTCGATAAACATCATCATCCTTTAACAACGTATCATTTGATCATGAACATATTTAAGAACTATTCAATAAATCCTCCTTTATCGATTACATTATAGTTCTAAGGACTTTATCACAACACAAGAGTTCTAGCAAGGAAGATGTAACTTTGTGATGAAAAATATCAAAATAATTTTTATTCATTAATAAATTTTTATATACATATTACAAAATAAGCACAATCATCTAAACGATTGGCTTTAGGATACATTTTTTAACAAGTTTCTGACATATCTAGAAGAAAATGAGATTTTCTCATAATAGATCCTTCTTGGGATACCACAGCATAATGGCATCTCTAAAAGGAGAAATTGAACCCTATTGGATATGATTCAGTTCATGATAGGCTTTGCTAGTCTGCCAATCTCCTTTTGGGATCTGCTTTAGAGTCGACTTACTATGTACTTAATAGGATTTCAAGTAAGTCTATAAACAAAACACCATATGAGATATGGATAGGGTGTAAGTTGGTTCTTTTACACCTTAGGGTCTGGAGGTATCCGGCTTATGTCAAGTATTTAATAATAGACAAACTTAGATCTAGATCTGACAAATATATTTCAACTGAATATATGAAAGAAACTAAGGGGTATTACTTCTATCTTGCTAATGAACAAAAAGTGCTCGTCAGCTTTAAGGCAATCTTTTTGAAAAAAAAAAATTGGAGAAAAAACTAATGCCTCTAAGATTGAACTTGATAAAGTTCGATAGGTAGATAAACTGACATAATCTAGTGAACCTACAGAACTAGAATTGATTAGATCAAATCCTAAGCTCATTATGTATGCACCCTTGAGAAGATCCTTAGAGTACCGCATCAGTCAGATAGATACTATAGTTTCTTAATCCAGGATGGTGATCTTATTGAACTCAATGAGAACAATGAGGATCCAATCACCTACATGAATGCAATACAGAGATCCGACTCCAATAAGTGGCTTGAAGCCATAAAGTCTGAAATGGAGTCTATGAAGGTCAATGATATATGGCATTAGTTCATCCACCTGAAGGGGTAGAATCCATAGAGTGTAAATAGATCTTCAAAGGGAAGAGAGGCACAGATGAAAAGGTGGAGACCTGTAAAGTCCATCTGATTGTCAAGGGGTATCGTCAATATTATGGTATTGACTATGATGAGATATTTTCTTATGTGGTAATACTCAAATCCATTTAGATTATGCTTGCAGTAGCGACACATCTAGACTATGAAATCTGATAAATAGATATGAAAATCACTTTCCTAAATAAAGAACTGAAAAAAAAGGTATATATGACACATCCTGAAGGATTCACATCCACAAATGAGTTTAAGATGTGTAAGCTTCAAAGATCTATTTATGAATTGAAGCAGGCATCTAGGAGTTGGAATATGTATTCTGATAAGATGATCAGAATGTATGGCTTCATTAGAAATGGAGAAGAACCCTATATTTATAAGTGGGCAAATGGTTCTATAGTTGTATTTGTTATCTTGTTGTGGATGATATTCTATTAATCGAGGATGACATCCCTGCAATACAGAGAATAAAGTTTTGACTGTCGTCTCAATTCTCCATGAAGGATTTGGAAGAAGCATCCTGCATCCTTGAGATAAAAATTTATAGAGAAAGATTAAAGAGTTTGCTTGGATTATCTCAATCCACATACATTGATATCGTGCTGAAGCGGTTCAGTATGAAAAATTCCAAAAAAGACTATCTTCTGATAGGCCATGAAATTCTTTTTTCGAAGAGAGATTGTCTGATAATCCCCTCAAGAAAGAGAGCATATGAGTAGAATTCTATATGCTTCGACAATGGGATCCATTATGTATGCCATGACATGTATGAGATCAGACATGACATACTCATAAAGGATAATGAGTAGATACCAGTCTGATCCAGGAAAGAACCACTAGAAGATTGTGAAAACTATCATTAAGTATTTGAGAAATACTAAAAACCAGTGACTTGTTTATGAAGAATCTGACTTAAAACTTGTAGGGTTTATAGACTCCAACTTTCAGTCAGATCATGACTATAGTAAGAGCATGTCGAGAAACGTATTTATCCTGAATGATGAAACAGTCTGCTGGAAAAGATTCAAGCAGCACACCATGACCGACTCAGTGTGCAAGGCAGAGTATATCATAATATCTGATGCTACGAAGGAAGCTGTATAGTTGTGAAAGTTCATCGATGAGCTCGAAGTGTCATCCTCCATCGACGGTTCGATCCTGCTGTACTACGACATCACTGGCCCTATTGCTCAAGCGAAAGAATCAAAGTTCCATTAGCGCACCAAGCATATTCTGCACCACTACCACTTGATCCAAAAAATAATGGAACGAAGTGACGTTGAGCTTCAAAAGATTGACAGAAAAGAGAACCTGACCGACCCATTTACTAAAACCCTTAGAGTCAAGGAGTTCGATGATCACAAGTCGAAGATCGATATACGATACTATACCGATTGGCTTTAGTCTAAGTAGGAGTTATTGAGAATTATGTTCTAAAGCCAATCATCAGTCTATTGATGGTTGAGTTTATATTTATAATTATATATAAATTTTATCTAATAAAAATTATTAGATATTTTTTATCACAAAGTATGTACATCTTCTTTTATGAACTTCTGTATTGTGATAAAGTCTTTAGGACTATTTTAAATTGATAAAGAAGAATTTATCATTTATTTCTTAAATTAGTTTGTGACCAAATAATATGCTATTGCTAAGATGATAGCTATATCAAGTGTAGGTCGTTGTGTGCCATATAAGTTGGTTGTTTTCTTAACTAAAGAGTGTGGAGACACTGGATAGCATGCAGGTGAGAAAGAATATATTTTACTAAATGTGATCAACTACGGAGTACTTTGCTGTCAAGAGTAGTTCACGAAGAGTATAGATACAAGTGTCCCTCTAACCTAAGATTACCAAGATGACTTACAAGCAACTCATTGTACTTTGATATCGGACAATCTAAATTTTTAATTCAATGATGAAAGATTTTTTAGCACGGTCAAACACTTGTTAAGTCAGTGTGTGAGTCAAGATGGGATTGATCCCTCCAGATTATAGGAGTTAATGCATCAATATATTTCAATTTAGTAAAATCTTAGTCAAGATAATCCATGTGATGGATTTAAAAGATTGAAATATAATATGATTTACTAATCCAGGATTGATAGTTAAACTCTAAGTCACCTTGTGTTACCCAGCTATGCAACCCAAGAGGGGGGGTGAATTAGATTTTTAAAAATTTAAAATTAACTTACAACTATGAGAATTATTTAACAATAAGCAGGATAAATGTGGAGAGTAAAATTTATGCAAGATATAGAAGTTGGATGCAAGAATGCAAGAAGATAAAAAAATTTAAAAGGAGAGCAAGTAAGAACAACACAAACAAAAAGATTTATAGTGGTTCGGTGCCAACTTTGCACCTATGTCCACTCCCCAAGCTCCTACTTGGGAATTCAAATCCACTAAACCATATTCAAACTGAATACAACGTTGGAACCTCTGACTCTAGCTATTCCAAGCTAGAATATTTATTTTTTGGGTACAAGCCAATCCAATACAATTCGATTCAAAGTTTAGATCAACCTTTCCACATTTTGGAACCCTTTCAAAATAAAAAATCAACTCAAAAATAGAGTATAACAGTTAATCACATGAAAATATAGATGTAGCTCCTTTAATGAGTAAATAAAGTTTTAAATACACTTTACACAAAGAGAAGTAAGCTTTTCTGATTTTTCTCAAGGTGGTTGAAGACTTGAATAAGCTCTTGAGGGGTTGGTGAACTTGAAATAAAAGCTTCTTTAACTTCAAGAGGGCTCTTGCTTAGGGTTGAAGTGAATGCTTGAAGAACCTTTTCAAAACCTTATTGATTTTCTCTTTTAAGTACCTTTTATAACTTCAAATGATGGTGAAGAGTAATCTGGACTGAAATAGAGCCATTAGAGCACATTAAAAGGGTATTAAATACAGCCAAAATGAGCTGAAAACTAGTCGTTACGAAGTTTTTCCATCGCAGGGATCAACTCATAGGGTCGACTCATGCTCATGAGTTGACTCATGGGGTCGACTTCTGTAGCACAGAATAAAAAATGATTGTTCTATAATTTTGGCCTATACAGCAGCAGACATCGACTCATAGGATCGACTCATACACAGGGGTCGACTCATGGGGTCGACTCGCAGAGTGTGCCAGCCAAAAAATTCAGCGTATCGTTCAGCCCCTTTTGCCATGAGTCGACTCATGAGGTCGACTCAAATATATAAACATGATTTTCTTTCAAAATATACATCTAAAAATATTAAAATTTTCTCTAATAAATTATAAATCTTCTGCTCTTGCTCTTGAGGCTTCCGAATCAGAACTTGATAAAATTATGATTTTGTCCTTGAAATACAATAAATCTTTTTCTAAGCCAAAATTATTAGTAACCTCCTCAAATACTTTGTAATCATCAAAATTAATTCAAAGAGCAACAATCTTCTCCTTTTTGATGATGATAAAATACTTGAGCAAAAACATATATAAAGCATTGAACATGAATTTCAAATTTATGAAGATGCATTACTTCAATATCATAACCAAGTATTTGAATAAAATACATCATAAGCAGTTTGAAGATCAATTTAAAATTTGCTTATAAGTTCATTTGCTTTGAAAATTAGATAAAATTAGCTGATGATTTTGGTTCTTTGACACATTTGCTTAACAATTTTGCTTATTGCTTATTTCTTTTATTGCTTATTGCTCAAATTCGATTTTGATTCTCTACTCCTCCTTTTTGACAGCATCAATTAAAATTCTCTACTCCTCCTTTTAAGAAATCTTGAAAGAACAAAATTTTTTTACTCTCCCTTTTTGATAGCATCAATTAAGATCTTAAGAGAAAAGAAAGATGACAAAAATGACATATTTTCTTTACTCCCTCTTTTTTGATACCATATTTTACTTCTTTAGCATCCTTCTTTGATTGCATATTTCTTTACTCCCCCTCAACATAGTAAACATAAAGGATATATCAATTTGCTCATCTAGAAGATATTACAATTCATAGTATTTTTCAACACTAATATGAGTTATTTTTCATATCTCATAATTAAAATAGTTCAATTTGATCACATTCATAGATATTCATTGAAAGTCAAATCACACATATATATATATATATATATATATATATATATATATATATATATATATATATATATATATATATATATATATATATATATTCAAAAATGATTGAATACAAAAGGTGTCCCAATACACATGAGTCAACTCAAAATACAAAAGTCATGGATAGAAACTATCCAAGAGTTAATTAGCCAACAAATACAAAGCCCATAAGATAAATCCTAGACATAAGAGACAAACTAATCTAGATCTAATAGAGGTCATGGCTAGAGGGATCAGAGTCTGAAGAATCAGAGATAGGGTGAGGAGATGTAGGATCAAGTCCACGAGCACGATCTCGACCATATCTACCTCGGCCATGGGTAGAGGTACCAGCACGAGTAGAGGGGTGAGAGGATCCTGGAGCCTGAGAAGCTACGGATTATGCAATAAAAAAAAATCTGATGGTGTCTAAAAGATCCAAGGCTCTCGACACAAACTGCATCAGGGCACTGAACTGAGTAGAAGCATTCTCACTGGAGTCCCTGATCTCTCTCCTCAAGAAGTCAAAATCACTCTCTAAAACTCCTCAAAGTCTAGCCACCTCTGTAGATAGGTCTGAGACCTCTGTGATATCCTCATACGGCTGGAGATAGGCTAAAGCTAATAATTGCCCCTGCAAGTCTAATACTCTATCTGTCAATCTCAAAATACATCCCTCAAGCTGCTCAATGCGTACCGACTGATCAGTAAGCATCTGAAAAATAGAAAAAATATGAGGGATCAAAGTCTGATCTGAGTCACCCTGAGATGTCGATCTTTGAGCAAATACTGAAGTGCCAAACTGCTGAGATAGAATGGAGGCAACATGCTAGGACACTATCTCAATCTGATCATCTGCTAGTCTGAACTATGAAGGATGTGCCTTGCTCTCTGACTGTGGAACTGAAGTATGCCTCCTCACAGACTCTGAAGGACCAGCCTCGTGATCAGATATGAACTGAATATCTGAGGATGCTCTATGATCACGAAGAGGTGAAGATGGTCCCTCCTCCTCTGCTCTATCCTCCGCTCTCTCCTCAATACCCTTTGTCCAACCACCATCAGTCTTAGAGAAACCCATGCGATGCAGTGTGTGACGGTTGATGGTGTCAGAATGAAATAGTCTAGCAACTGTCTCCCCCTCAAAACTGATTCCAATCCTTCTAAAAACTAAGGTGAGTGCTATACCAAAAGGCAAGTGAGCCTTGGACCTATTCAGGATTTTTCTCATGGCCTCAAACATCAATGCTGGAAGGTTCAAGGGGGTTTGGGTGATCACATGGTACATAATGCAAATATTCCTACCAGATAGAAGATCGTGTCTACCACTCTTAGGGACAAACAATTTGGTTACCAAGTGATGTAATAGCCTCATCTCAATAGAAAGAATTTTTGCTTTCAATTTATTTAGACTTCCAGTATAGGTTCTCCCTAAGATAACATTAATTTCTTCTTCTTTAATAGGGAGCTCCATATTGGTATAGCCTTCACAAAGCAAATGCAGTATCTGTCCCAAATGTATTGGATCAAGAATAACATCAATACCTTTTACTGTAGATTTCACTGTTCCATTGCTATAGCTCAAGTTTAAGTAATATTTTCTGAATTGATCGACATAAGTATTTTCTTTTAAAGAGCAGTAAAATTTCCATCCTTGATACTTAATCTTCGATCCAATAGTGAACTTTTCTTTTTCAAAAAACTTGAAATCAATATTTTTTTCGGATTCCACTTTTCGATCAGAGAGAGGTACTTTGCTTGGGCTGATTAGAGATTGAGTGAAAGCTGAAGCAGGATCTAGAGTAGGGATTGGAGCAGGAGAGGGCTCGGCTGCTAATCTTTTCTATGCACACTCTCTTCCAACCTGTGAACAGATTTTCATCTTTGCGGTAGCTTCATTTTGGGAGCCATTAGGTCAAGAGAGATTTGAAAGGAGCTTAGGAGACTAAATGTGAGGCAGAGAGGAAAAGATTTTGGAAGAAAAAATGCAAGAATTTGAGGAGTTAAATTATCGATTTAGAGAAGAGAGGATGATTCTAGGGCAAGCTCGAACCATCCCAAATGAGGAAAGGAGAGGAGAGGAAGTTGGTTCCTTAATAGGTAATTTGAGGAGTGAAAATTGATGGGAAGAGATATTTGAGAGAAATCTTTGGTTTGAGGGAGAAGAAATGGAGGGCTTTTAGTTCGGTGAGAGGAAAAAGATGAAGGGCTGAGTCGGCTCCAGAAAAAATTCTCAATAAGAAGAGAGCGCCCAAAGGGTTTTGACAAAATTGCAAGTTTACCCTAAAGTCGACCTTGGGGGTCGACTCATGGCACAGAAAAATTCAAAAGAATGATGGAACAATTTTGAAAAAATTTGAAACTCTGAGAGAAAGATGTTTACCCAAGTATTGATCATGTGAATGATAGTTTTAAGCTTTTGAGCTCTTAAGAAAAATAAGAATTGAGCTCAATAGATTTGGTTCAATGAATTTTTGGCATTAAGAATTTGGAATCAGAGAGATACTTAAGCTGATGGATCAAGGATTCCTAGTTCTCTCCTAATTTCACAAAATCTATCTTCACTTAAGGCCTTGGTAAAGATGTCAGTCAATTATTTTTCAGTATAAATATAATCAAGAATTATATCTTTATTTTGGACATGTTCTCTTATGAAATGATGTCTAATTTCAATATATTTTGATTTAGAATGCTGAATTAAATTTTTAGTTAAATTTATAGCACTAGTATTATCACATCTTATGGGAGTTTCATTGAGTTTGATGCCAAAGTCTTCAAATTATTGCTTAATCCACAAGATTTGAGCACAACAACTTTTGATTGCAATGTATTCGGCCTCGGCCGTAGACAGTGCTACCGAATTTTACTTCTTGCTAAACTAAGAGATTAAGTTAACTCCAAAAAATTAGCAAGTTTCACTAGTACTTTTTTTATCGAATTTACATCCAGCAAAATTGACATCTAAATATCCTATCAAGTCAATTAATGAGTCCTTAGAATACCATAGTCTTAGAATTTGTGTACCATTTAAGTATCTAAGGATTCTTTTAACTGCATTCAAGTGTGATTCTTTTGGATTTGATTGAAAGTGAGCACACAGACAAACACTAAATATAATATCTGGTCTACTAGTAGTTAAATATAATAGAGAACCAATCATGCCTCTATAAAATTTTAAGTCTACATTTTTACCTCCTTCATCCTTGTCAAGCTTACATGATGGGCTCATGGGTGTACCAATTGCTTTGGAGTTCTCCATTCCAAATTTTTTGAGTAGTTCTCTTATGTACTTGCCTTGGATGATGGAGATTCCTTCCTTTGTTTGTTTGATTTGGAGTTCGAGAAAGAATGTAAGTTCTTCCATCATGCTCATCTCGAACTCCCCCTACATGAGCTTAGCAAAATCTTGACAAAGAGTTTCATTAGTAGACCCAAAAATAATGTCATCAACATATATTTGTATAACTAATAAATCATTTTGATTTCTTTTAATGAAAAAGGTTATGTCTATATTTTTTCTTAAAAAATTATTATTAAGCAGAAATTTGCTTAGCCTTTCATACCAAGCCCTAGGTGCTTGTTTCAAACCATATAATGCTTTGTTTAATTTAAAAACATGATTAAAAAAAATATGATTTTCAAAACCTGGAGGTTGTTCTACATAAACTTCTTCAGTAATATATCTATTTAGAAAAGCACTTTTGACATCCATTTGGAATAACTTAAAATTCATAAAGCAAACATATGCAAGTAGAAGTCTAATTGCTTCTAATCTAGCAACAAGTGCAAAGGTCTCATCAAAATCAATTTTTTTTTCTTGATTATAACCTTTTGCAACTAATCTCGCTTTATTTCATATCATATTTTCATGTTCATCCAATTTATTCCTATATACCCATTTTGTGCCAATTATTGAATAATTTTTAGATCTTGAAACTAAAGTCCATACAGTATTTCTATCAAATTGATTAAGTTCTTCTTGCATTGTATTTATCCAATTATAATCTTTTTCAGCTTCATCTATAATTTTAAATTCAAAATGAGAGACGAAAGTAAAATGATTGAATGCATCTCTAAGTGAAGAGCGAGTTCTTACATCATACGTAGGATCACCAATGATTAGTTCTTTGGGGTGATTGTGATCATACCTTCATTCTTTGGATAGATCATTTATACCTAGAGGTTGTTCTTGTTGTTCTTCATCTTTCTCATCCTATTTGTCTTCATGTTCTTCATCATCTTGAATGGTTGAGTCTTTTAGAGTGATCTCCTTCATCCCTTCTATAAGAAGATCTGCATCATCAATACCTTTATTCTTTCTTGAAGAAAGATCGTTAGTTTCATCAAAAACCATATGTATTGACTCCTCTACTACTAAAGTTCTTTTGTTGAAAACTCTAAAAGCTTTGCTAGAAGAGGAGTAACCAAGAAAAATCACTTCATTGGATTTTGCATCAAATTTTTCTAGTCTTTCTTTACCATTGTTTAAAACAAAATATTGGCAACCAAAAATATGAAAATATGCAATGTTTGATTTTCTTTCTTTTCAAAGCTCATAAGAAGTTTTTTTTAAAATTGGTCTAATTAAAATATGATTTAATATGTAATATGCCGTGTTAATTTCTTCCATCCAAAAATATCTTGGAAGGTTGCTTTCACATAGCATGGTACAGGCCATTTCTTCAAGAGTTCTATTTTTTCTTTCTACTACCCCATTTTGTTGGGGTGTCCTAGGTGCTGAAAAGTTGTGGTCAATACCTTTTTCATCATAAAATTTTTCAAAATCTTGATTTTTAAATTTAGTTCCATGATCATTTCGAATATTTTGAATTAAAAAAAATTTTTTATTTGTGACTTTTCGATAAAATTTTGAGAAAACATGAAAAGTTTCATCCTTATGTGCCAAAAAGAAGACCCATGTAAAATGAAAGAAATCATCAAAAATTATAAAATCATATCATTTTTCACCTAGACTAGTAGTTCTAGTGGGTCCAAATAAATCCATGTGCAATAGTTCTAATGACCTAGAAGTTGAAATAATATTTTTAGATTTGAATGAGACTCATGCTTGTTTATCCATTTGGTATGCATCACAAATTCTATCCTTTTCAAAATTTAATTTGGATAAGTCGATAACCAATTCTTTTATAATAAGTTTTGAAAGTGAATGCATGCTAATATGTGCAAGCCTATGATGCCAAAGCCAACTAGTCTCATTAATCTTGACATTCAAAGCTACTAGGCATTGCATGTTTATTTTGAAAAAATTATTTAAATCTATCATATAAATATTACCATGTCTATGCCCAACAAATTTAATGCCTTCATTAATAGGACTAGTTACAATGCAAACTGAAGATTCAAAAATGACTTTGTATCCTTTATCACAAAATTAACTGATGCTTAATAAATTATATTTTAAACTATTTACTAATAAAATATTTTTAATATACTTGGAGGGAGTGATACCAATGTTACCTATATCGATGATCTTTCCTTTGTCATTATCTCCAAAGGTGACCATTCCTTCACTTTTAGCATCAAGTGTGATGAATTGGGATTCATCACCAGTCATGTGTCTTGAGCACCCACTATCAAGATACCATTTTCAGTTTGCTCCTTGAGATGCAAGACACACCTATACATAAGAGTCAAGTTTTGACTTTAGGTACCCAAGTTTTTTTGGATCCTTTTTGGTTAGTCATAATAGTTTCTTTTGGAACCCATATTTTTTTTACATTGAAATTTTTAGATTTGTTAGAAAAATATGAATAGGATTTGTATCCTACTCTACCATATTTAAAGTAAATTATATTTGAAAACTTATTGTATGATGAGTTTACAAAGATATTTTTCAAAATTTTTTGTTTCTTTAAAGGGTTATATCCAAGACCGACTTTATCATAAATGGCCTTTTGATTGTCAAGTATCATGTGAAGTTTATTTGAACTTAAAGTGAATTTTTCAACCATTAATTTTAACTTGGCTATCTCAATTTTTAAGTTCAGATTTTTTTGAGATAATTAATTTTTCATTTGAAATACTCTCATTTTCTTTTAGTAAAGATTGATTCTTTGATTTTAATTCTTTATTCTTTATTCCTAGCTTCTTTAGTTCATCAATTAGATTATAAAATACTTCATGAAGTTCTTCAAAGATAAAATCAATAGGAGTTTCAGTATTTACCTCATTTTCATGTGCCATAAGGCATAAGTTGGCTTGTTCATTTGAGTATTCTTCTTCGGAGCTTGACTCATCACTTTCGCTCCACGTAGCCATCATGGCCTTCTTCTTGTACTTCTTGGGACCCTTCTTCAGTTGTGGGCATTCAGACTTAAAGTGTTCTGACTTCTTGTATTCATAACAAATAAGGGGTTGCTCCTTATCCTTCTCTTTGCTATGTTTCCCTTTTATGGGTGGCCTCTTCCTTATTCCTTATCTTTTTTTCTTCAAAAACTTCTTAAATCTTCTAGTAATGAGGGTCATTTTTTCATCCTGCTCTTCATTTTCTGTATCATCGGATGCTTCATCAAGTTGAGCAGTGGATTTGAGGGTAATTATCCTCTTCTTTTTGACATCTTCTTCTTGGTGTTGTTTCATGCTTAGCTCATGTGTCATCAGTGATCCTAGAAGCTCCTCCAAGGATAGGATATTCAGATCTTTGGCTTCTTGGATTGTAGTCACTTTGGCCTCCCAAGTTCTTAATAAAGATCTAAGAATCTTTCTCACGAGATCACTATTAGAATAAGACTTACCAAAATTTTTTAGACCATAAATAATATCAGTAAAATGAGTAAACATTTCAGTTATTGATTCATCATGCTCCATTTTAAAAAGTTCATATTTATGAACAAGCATGTTAATTTTTGATTCCTTCACTTGATTAGTTTCTTCATGAGTTACTTTTAATCTATCTCATATTTTTTTAACTGACATGCATGTTGAAATACGATTGAATTCATTAGCATCTAGAGCACAATACAAAATATTCATGGCTTTAGCATTTAGTTGAGCCATTTTCTTATCAACCTCATCCCATTCTTTTTCAAGTTTGACTGATTCCACACCATTAATTATTCTAGTGAGTGTGTGTGGTCCATTTACTATGATGCTCCACATATCATAGTCAAGTACTTAAATAAAGATTTTTATCCGAGCTTTTCAATAGGTATAGTTTGACCCATTGAAAAGTAGAGGTCGATTGGTGGACTGCCCCTCGACTAGTGAAACACCAACTTAAGTTGCCATAGATCTTTAGCTCTTTGATGGTTAAATCAAAGTAGGACTAGAGCACCGAGCTCTGATACCACTTGTTACCCAGCTATACAACCCAAGAGGGGGGGTGAATTGGATTTTTAAAAATTTAAAATTAACTTACAACTATAAAGATTATTTAACAATTAGCAGGATAAATGTGGAGAGTAAAATTTATACAAGATGTAGAAGTTAGATGCAAGAATGCAAGAAGATAAAAAAATTTAAAAGGAGAGCAAGTAAGCACAACACAAACAAAAAGATTTATAGTGGTTCGGTGCCAACCTTGCACCTACGTCCACTCTCCAAGCTCCTATTTGGGAATTCAAATCTACTAAACTGTATTCAAATCGAATACAATGTCAGAACCTCCGACTCTAGCTATTTCAAGCTAGAACACTTATTTTTTGGGTATAAACCAACCCAATACAATCCGATTCAAGGTTCGGATCAATCTTTTCACATTTTGGAACCCTTTTAAAACAAAAAATCAACTCAAAACTAGATTATAATAGTTAATCATATGAAAATATAGATGTAGCTCCTTTAATGAGCAAATAAAGCTTTAAATATACTTTACACAAAGAGAAGCAAGCTTTTCTGATTTTCCTCAAGGTGGTTGAAGATTTGAATGAGCTCTTGAGGGGTTGGTGAACTTGAAATAAAAGCTTCTTTAACTTCAAGAGGGCTCTTTCTTAGGGTTGAAGTGAATGCTTGAAGAACCTTTTCAAAACCTTATTGATTCCCTCCTTTAAGTGCCTTTTATAACTTTAAATGATAGTGGAGAGTAATCTGGGCTGAAATAGAGCCGTTAGAGCACATTAAATGGATATTAAATACAGCCAAAATGAGCTAAAAACTAGCCATTATGGAGTTTTTTCATCGCAGGGATCGACTCATAGAGTCGACTCATGCTCATGAGTCGACTCATGGGGTCAATTTCTGTGGCACAGAACAGAAAATAACTGTTTTATAATTTTGACCTACATAGCAGTAGAGGTCGACTCATAGGATCGACTCATGCACAGAGGTCGACTCATGGGATCGACTCACAGAGTGTGCCAGCTAAAAAATTCAGCATGCCGTTCGGTCCCTTTTGTCATGAGTCAACTCATGGGGTCGGCTCAAATATATAAACATAATTTTTTTTCAAAATATACATCCAAAAATATTAAAATTTCTTCCAATAAATTACAAATCTTCTGCTCTTGCTCTTGAGGCTTCCGAATCAGAACTTGATAAAATTATGATTTTATCTCTGAAATACAATAAATCTTTTTCTAAGCCAAAATCATTAGTAACCCCCTCAAATACTTTGTAATCATCAAAATCAATTCAAGGAGCAACACCTTGAGCATTAGAGTCAAAGAGATGAATTATACGGTAACCATACACTAGTAGGTTCTTGAATATTACTTTGCAATCATTCGACCTATCCAGATATCTAATCTCATTGCTAGATGGTTACATAGATTAGTTTAAAAATTTATTTCTATGCTACTGACTTAGGTTCAAACCTATAGGGTCACACTCAAAAGAAGTTACTGTCTGATCAAATGACTGATCGATGATTGAGAATTGTCAATGGATATAATCGTTAATCTGATTGATGGTTAATCTCAAGCAAAAATTATAATGAATTAATTTGCTAAGAATTAGTAAATTATTAAAGGATTGATAAGTAATTAGATTGCTAATTAGCTCAATTTGATTAAGTAATATGGTTTGGATCAAGTCTGATTGAATTGGATTCAATTAGGTGAGATCCGATTAGGTTATGAGATGACCTAATTGCTAAGGATGTATAAATTCTGATTTGATGAGGATTTAATCAAGTTTGGTACCTAATTGGTTTGGGTTCAAGTTCTCTAATTGGGTCTAACCTAATTTGATTAGGATGGAGCCCTAAGTGGATAAAACCCTGGAGTCCAAACTAGATTAGACTCTTCCTAGCCAACCACCCTTATTCATGCGGATTAATTCTTCATCGCAAATTATGAATTTGAATGTGGTATGTTTGAAGTTCTCACCCCTTCTCAATGCCAATTTGATGAGGATTAAGTTGGATTCAAATTTGATTTGAATTCAATTTATGATAAGGATAAAGCTTGGTTTGAATTTGATTCAAACTAACTATCCTTATCCCATCCTATCTCATCCCCACGCAACCATAAAAGGGGCTGAATTTTGTGTGACAATTTCAGATCCTTTTTCACTATGAGAATACTTCTCAGAGTGGAGACATGAGGTTTTGGGTGGGCGGCCTTCATAGGTGTGTGAGATTAGAGGAGATCTTCCTCCTCTTGGGTGAGAGGCCTAGAATCTATTCTAGGGTTTTGGAAAGAGAAAAAAGAGAAGAGAGTTATCATCTTTGTCTTCTTCCATCACTACATCCTCCCCCATCTTCCATCTTTAGATTCAGAAGAGTTCGAGAGATCTGAAAAGAGGAGTAGATCAGCCATCCAAAAGATTTTCGCATGAGCTAGCACTCCCAATGAGATCGATCGATGCAAGACTTCGAGTGGACCATCTGTAGAGGTCGGACATCCTGTGCAGCTACGAGCAACCAATGAGACCTCAAGTCCTTATAATTCAGATGCAATAATCTGCTACCTGTGCTAAGATATTGAGTTCTTAACTCGACATTGATATAGATGTGATTTACATAGTAGATGAGATCTACTTGTGCATATTTGATACGATCATACATGTACGTAGATTTTATTTTTAGATCATATACATGCATCATATCATGTTATAGATCTTAGGATAGGATTTCATATTTGATCTAGAAGCATGTTTATTAGATTAAATCATTTAATCTGATATATTCCATATAAAATTTTTGAGATTGCATGCTAGAAATCTTGTCAGTTTTCCTTCAACTCTAAGCCAGGTCAAAGGATTACCAACTTAAATGTCTGCCGATCTGCCAGTTAGCTCATTTTAAGGGGACATCAGTTTTACACCAAACTCTCTCTTAGGATCAAATGCACTACAAGCCAGTTACCCTCCAACTATATTACAATTATTCATCACATAGAATAACCTCTCCATAGCTGGTTATTTTGTTATAACAAACTCCTAACGAACTAGGTGGTTGTCCGTAATCGTTTAACAAATAAGATCCTTCAAATCAGATGGTTACTAATGGCCTAACAAATTCTCTCAACGGCCTAACGGCCTAGCGAGCTCCTCTA
Source organism: Elaeis guineensis (assembly GCF_000442705.2). Taxonomy (NCBI): domain Eukaryota; kingdom Viridiplantae; phylum Streptophyta; class Magnoliopsida; order Arecales; family Arecaceae; genus Elaeis; species Elaeis guineensis. The sequence continues at coordinate 31,481,567 of NC_025993.2, forward strand.
TATAAATAGGAGCAACGGTCTCTCTAGGAGGTAAGTGGTAATTTCAGAGTCAATACTCTGTTGAACTCTCCCCAATTCTCCTACTAAAAGAAATCTGAGTTCTTCCACTCCAATCTATTCTCTTTGCTCTCTACTTTTTTTTTCTACTATCCGTTCTCAAACTTTGGCTAACTTAAGCATTAGAGGGTCCTAAATCAGAGAGTCCCCCACTGATTTTAGGATTTCTTTTGTAGGATCATCAATAGACTTTGTGAATTTGATCCCTTACAGAACTCCAGCTCAGTTCTTAACCAACCTCGCCTTCTTTCCTCTAGAACCTCACAATAACATATTGGTGCTAAATGGGCCCTTGCCTAAAAATTTGATGAAAAAATGGTGAATCAGAGAGCACAGAATAATTCTCTACCTTTGCCATCTACTTTAAGAGGCATGCCAGAATCTGTTCAACCTCCAGTTGTAGTTGATCCACAATAATTTAATTTTCTACTTCAGCAAGTTCAAGCTCTTATCACTGCTGTATAACAACTCCAATGCACTATAGAGTAGTAGCAAGAGGCAATTCCTCAAGAAGCTTTGTTCCAATACAATCGGCAACGAATTCATCAAAATCTCCATCATGATGATCACCCCACTCAAATTGATCAATCCTTTGAAGGGGAGTCAAATCCTGACAGTAGGAAACCACGTTGGTGAGAAGGTCTTGTAATGAAGATTCAAGATCTTAAAAAAAAACTGATGGAAGTACAGCTTAAGGGTCATCCTCAAAGTAAGGGAGATTTTGATTTACGATCCCTTATTTCTTAAAAAATTTTGAATAAGCCAATTTCTTTTTGATTCAAGATGCCAATAGTGGAATCATTTGATGGTTTCACCGACCCATTGGATCACTTTAATGGATGTAGAACCCTTATGAGGCTCCAAGGGGCATTTGATGCCCTATTTTTGTATTACTTTCCCTATCACTCTCAAAAGATATACAAGAATATGGTTCTCTGGGCTTCAACCAGTCTTTCTTCTTTTGAACAGTTAGCAAGACTGTTTGTCACTTATTACGGTAATAATCGATTTCATTTAAAGAATACAAACAATCTTTTCTTCATTAAGCAGCAAGAGGATGAATCCCTCTATGAGTATATGGCGTGCTTCAACATAGCCACACTTCAAGTTAAAAATTTTAATGAGTCTATTGCAATGGTTACCTTAAAACAAGGACTCTAGAGTAGCTGCCTGATCTTCTTTCTCAATAAGAACTTTTCAGACACCTATGATCAAATGTTAGCCTGGGTTTGGAAGCATGCTAAAGTCGAGGTAGAAGAACGTATAATACAATAGGTGAAAAATGAAAGAATGAAAAAAAGCGGCCCTAAGAAGAGGATCATGGAGATCGGCAATATCATTCTAACCAACCTCAAAAGAATCTCAGGCCAAGAAGCTCACCTCGATATTTTGATACTTATACCCCTTTATCTGCCCCTCATGCCTTGATGTTAATAGAGATCGAGAGACAAGGATATCTTCATCGATCAAATCCCATGAAGGCTCTACCAGTGAAGAGGGATAAAAAAAAATATTATCGCTTCCATCATGACTATGGCTATGAAACTGAGAATTATCTACAGCTCAAGAACAAAATCAAAGCCTTAAAAATCCACTGAGGTTATTTCAGTAAGTATGTCGAGATCGAGCAAGCCAGGATACCAAACACCGATAGAAGGTTGATGAAGATGCTGAGCAAAATTGGCCTATGGCTGGGGTCATCAATATGATCTCAAGATTTAGTAGAGGTCAGGAGGGTATCTCCCTAAAAAGAGCCCATCGATAATATCATTTTCTTTTTTGGTAATAATATTCAAGGAGTTCAAACTCCTCACAATGATGCTATTGTCGTCTCCATGATAATAGCAAAATATGATGTAAAAAGAACATAAGTTGATAATGAAAGCTCTGCTAATATATTATTCTACGATATGTTTCAGAAAATGAATAGGTTAGATCAGTTAAGGCAGGTCGGCACTTCGCTGGTTGGATTACTTAGAGATCTTGTAGCTATAGAAGGAAAAATCATTCTGCCCTAGCGTAGGAAACTCAATAGTCAACTGTGCAACTTACTTTCTTAATTATCAAAATACCATCTACCTATAATGCTATTCTTGGCCGACTTGGACTCAATGCCCTTAAAGCTGTAGTCTCCGCCTATCATCTATTAGTTTAGTTCTCAACAAAAAATAGAGTCAGAGAGATGCGTGGAGACCAGATGCTCGCTAAGCAATATTTCTTAATAGCTACTAAAATGAAGAAACTAGTAGAAGCCCTACCGATTGAAGTACCTAATCAAAAGGATGATCTAGAGATGGACAAAAATTGAGGTGGATCGATGGAACAACTTGTTGCTGTTCCATTGGGTGAAGATTCGAAGAAGACTGTCCAGATCGGATCTCAGTTAAGGTTTGATTTAAGAAAACAATTGATATCCTTTCTTTAAAAAAATATCGATGTCTTCACTTGATTAACTTTGAACATGCCTAAAATTTCTATTAATGTTATTGTACATAAATTGAATGTCGATTCGAAACAACTATCAGTTTAGCAAAAGAAAAGGTGTTTCACCCCAGAAAGATAAAAAGTCATAGATGAAGAGGTCGACAAGCTCCTAAATGTAAGGTTCAGTAGAAAGGCTCAATATCCAAAGTAGATAGCAAATATCGTCATGGTCAAAAAGACGAATGATAAGTGAAGGATCTGCATTGGTTATACCGATCTTAATAAAGTTTGTCCAAAAGATAGTTTCTCTTTCTTGAGAATCGACCAACTTATTGATGCTACTTTGGAACATAAATTGCTAAGTTTTATGGATACCTTCTCTAGCTATAATCAGATCAGAATGATATCAAAAGATGAAGAAAATACTGTCTTTATCACTGAAAGAGATTTGTATTGTTACAAAATGATACTTTTTTATCTTAAAAATACAAATACAGCATACCAACATTTGGTCAACAAAATCTTCAAACAGTAGATTGGCCACAACATAAAAGTTTATGTTGATGACATGTTGGTAAAAAGTATTAAAGTAGATTGACATATAGCCAATCTAGATAAAGCATTTGAAAAATTTTGGAAGTACAAGATGAAACTCAACCCCAATAAATATGCTTTTGGAGTGACATCGAAAAAATTCTTGAATTTTTTTGTGACCCAAAAAGGAATAGAAGCCATTCCCAAAAAAATCCAAATATTACTTAAAATGAAACATCCAAGTACAGTAAAGGAGGCACAATGACTCAATAGAGGATGGCATCACTCAGTCGATTCATTTTCAGATTGACTGAGAAGTGTCTTCCTTTCTTCAAAATCTTAAGACAAATCAAGGATTTCAATGGTTAGAAGAATGCCAAATCACTTTCGATGACCTCAAAAGGTATCTTGGCTTGCTGCCATTATTGTCAAAACAAATTGAATGTAAGGAGTATATATGTATTTAACTATTTTACCTAATGTTATTAGCTCGATTTTCTTCCGAGATGATGCAAGAATGCAAAGACCGATCTACTATACCAACAAATTACTGCGTCATGCTAAAATTTGATACACTAAAGTAGAAAAAATGATCTATGCTCTTATTATATCAGCCAAATGACTTTGACATTATTTCCAAGCCCATTCGATTATTGTCTTAACCGATCAACTTTTGAAATCAGTCCTGCAATGACTTGATAATTTCGATCAGATAGCAAAATGAACTATTGAACTTAGTGAATTTGATATCCATTATCGAACTCAACTTGCATTGAAAACTCAAGTGCTTACTAATTTCATTATGGAATGCACTATTCCTGATGAAGAGCCTACCTCAAAAAGCCTAAAGGAGATTTTTAGAGATTCTTATAGGGTGCTGCATGTTGATGGAGCTTCAAATTTCAAAAAAAATAGATCTTACTTGATCTTAGCCAGTCCTAAATGTGCTATCACTGAATACACCCTGAAATTTGACTTCAACATCTCAAACAATGGTGTTCAGTACGAAGTATTGACTGTCGGACTTAAGATGGCAAAAGAACTTGAAATCAAAAGGCTCAAAATCTTCATAGATTCTCAACTTATCATCAAACAGATACAAGATCAATTTGAAGCTAAAAATTTTATAATATTTCAATATTTATAAAATATAAAAGAGATATCAAAAAGCTTCGAAAACCTGAAAGTTATATAAATTCCTAGATTGAAAAATGCCTGAGCTGATGCTCTATTACATCTTGCCACATCGGATTTTTTTTTAACTCAGCTAAAAAGTTCTTATCAACTATCTCAAAAAACTCAACATTGAAGCTCTCTCAATCATGCAAATCGGCCATGAGCCTAGTTGGATTGATCCACTGGTTGATTATATTACCAAAGGAGTTTTACCAACTGATTCTATTGAAACAAGAAGGATTAAAAGACAAGCTCTATGGTATGTTCTTTAAGATGACCAACTATATAAGAGATCATATTCACTCCCTTTGCTCTAGTGTTTACAACCATCAGAAGCTGACTATGCCCTTCGAGAAGTTCACGAAGAAATCTATGGTAATCATTTGACGGGCAAGTCACTAGCATACAAGATCATTCGATAAGATTATTATTACCCAATAATCTAAGAAGATGCAGTCAAACTTGTCAATAAATGTGACTAATACCAAAGATAGACCAATATCTCATATCAACCTACAGCCGAGCCCATTCCCATCATGGCACCTTGGCCCTTTGCTATATGGAGAATGGATATTCTTAGATCTTTTCCAACCGAGCTCATTCCCATCATGGCACCTTGGCCCTTTGCTATATGGAGAATGGATATTCTTAGATCTTTTCCAATGGCAGTAAGGTAAAGAAAATTTTTGGTAGTAGCCATTGATTACTTCACTAAATGGATAGAAGCAAAGTCTCTAGCACAAATCACGAAGAGCAACTTAAATCGATTAGGGATCGATCTGGATTTACTTAAGAAAATCAAAGAAAGAGCTTAAGATTTATATGACAACTTATAAGCATAAAGTGGCCAGATATTACACTGCTCGAGTAAAACCAAAGCTTTTTCACAAAGAAAACCCTATTCTCTATCGAGCTGAAGTTTCAAAATCTTCAGAATAGGAGAAACTTGCTCCCAATTAGAAAAGACCTTACCAGATTACCAAAGTGATTCAACCAAGAGCATATAGAATAGAAAATTTGGATGGCTCGGCTATTCAACGAACTTGGAATACCAAGAGTCTCAGAATGTATTATCAATGAGCCTTCAATAAAGCTTTCTTCAATGTTTCATTGCTTATCCAAATGAGATCAATAAAAATCACTCAAATAGGGATAATATGAAGGATTTTCATCCAAACGAGATTGGTGAAAATCAATCAAACAAGGATAGCATAATATATCTATTCAAATGAGGTCATATTGTCCGGCCAAATGAGGATAATACAAAGAATTATCTAAACAAGGTCATATAGTCCAACCAAATGAGGACAAAATAAAGACTGAGTTTGTTCAAATGGGGTCAGAAAAATCGAGCTCTGGCTACAAAAATCCTAATCAAACTTGGACAACTTAACGTGAGACACCGAAACTCCATCTTGGACCTCATAAATATTTAATGTGATACACCTGATCTCCAGATTAGACCTCATAAATATTTAATGTGATGCATCTGATTTCTAAATTGGACCTCATAAATATCTAATGTGGGACATTCGACCTCTAGATTGGTCCTCACAGATATCCACTGGAGAAGACTTAAGCTCTGGCTTAAATTCCCAGATGACATATCCTGGAAAGGGAAGAAGATAGAACATCTCAAATTGAAACCCCATCTGACTTATGAGAAACCTAATCTACCCATTTCAACATTGGACAAGAGGTATTTCTTAAACCTCTATTATAAACATTTGATTTGTTAATATTGGTTTCCTCTTGATTGATCAATTTAATTCTTAAAGTCAGATCATTTTAATGCTCTAATATTTACTTATTATGCTAAGCCATATGAGCTTTATGATCGACCCTACTGAGGTCAGATGATGTTCATTATGAATATAACTTGAAAATTCTTTAAGTTCCATATGGGATAGTGAAACCTAGATCAGATTAGGTGAGGTCGGATAAACTATTTAAAAAAGAGAGAGAAAAAGAAAACATACACACTTAAAAAATTTTGTTTTTTCATTGATAAAAGGTATGTTTACAAAAGTCAACATCAGGCTAGTATAAAAATTTAATAGAGGAAAAGATACAAACAGCTTCAGGCATTAGCCTAAGGATCGTCATAAGGTGGAGCTAGATCTTTGGAGGCTTTGATTGTACAAGATTCGACTGATATCACCTCAACCACTAGGACCTCGATAGCTGTTGGGGGGCCACTTTGGTTGGTGGTTGGAGAACCACCTTGACGACAAGCTGAGGAGCTGTCTTAGCAATAGTAGCATCAATATGGGCTGGGGAGCTACCTCGGTAGCAAGTTCAGAAGCTGCCTCAGTTGATGCTTTGATAGCTGCTTCAGGGATCCACTTACTAATATTAAGATCAGAAAAGAGCTTCTTGACCAAGCCTTTTCAGATCTTGAACCCAAAGTCAAATGCTCCCTCAAAAGCTTCAGTGACTTCATCTTGAAATGCCTCCAAAGCTTTAAAGTCCTCAACAGCCTTTGCAACTTTTTCTTTCTCCCTATCAGCCTGCTGTTGAAGTATTTCAAAGCCATTTTCATGGACTTCCATAGTTTTTCTACCTCCTTCAGTTTAGATTCCAACTCAAAAATCCTCTTCACCTCCTTATGTAGCTTACCTAATTTTTCTTCATTGTTATTAATTTTGCACTGCTGGTCTAATAGGCTCTGTTTCTTTTCTTTTATTGAGGCCATTTTATCCTAAAGTTGTTTCTTCAATCCTTTAGCAATCTTGACCTCCTTGTTGCCTTCTCTTCGGCTGCTTTTTTACAATCCTGCTCAGCCTTGAGTCCTTCCTCTAGGGACTTTTTATTTTCATGGAACCATATCAAGTGCTCGTAAAGCAACTTGAAGTCTAAGGCCATCGAAAAGAGAAACAATATGAGATCGATAAAAGCCAATGTGAATAAAAGAATAGAAAGAGAAACTTATATTGATCAAGCTAGCATAGCCATGGTTCAATAATTGTTCAATGGAGAAGTCCCTCCTTCGTGCCTCCAGATCTTTTTGAGACACAACTGTGCACGATAGATCTTGATCGAGTCATGATGTCTCAAATAAGGATATTTGAGAGACATCAATTCTCTTAGTTCATGAGAAAGATGAGGTAGCCTCTGGAAGCCTCGATCATTATTTAGTTGATCGAGCTGATTTTACTGATATCAGAGGTGCAGGAGAAGAACTTGATCTGAGACGTGCGGCCTCCTTCATAGGTGGATGAGCCACCTCAGTTCCTTGTCGATGTGAAGCTTTTGACATCAGCTCAGTAGCAAGAGTGGGGGTGTGAAGGAATCATTATAAAGGTGGAAGCAAGAGAAGTTCAAGGAGCTGAAGGAGCCGATCTCGAACTCATTGCATTCTTGCTTTTCTTTGCAGAAGTTCGTTACCTGGCTGCTGCTTCCTTTTCTTTATATCAACCAATCTCTTTGAATCAAACCTCATTGTTGCAATAAAAAAAATTGTTTAAAAGAAAAAAAAAAAAAAAAAAAGAGAATATGACATTGGACTTATCTTGTGGAGAGATTTGGCTAATGCCTAAGTCATATAAGGATTAGTTGCTTACCAGCTAATTAAGCTTGGATACCTTCATACCCAGCAACTTCGTAACAGCCTCCTCATCCTTAAGAAGTATTTCATTATTGTAGTTCCATTTGAGCTCAGATTTATCCCAGCTACAACTGAATCCCCACGGTACGCTAGAAGAAACAAAAAAGAAAGGGTCTTTCCAAGGTGGATAGATGAAGACAGACTTAGATCGAATTTATATTTTAATCAAGATGAAAAATACCATCAACCTTTTTCATATAGATATTTCTTTAAGATGAATAGCACCCTAAAGAGAGAGATCCTAAACTCTATACTGACAAATTTACAAAGAATGATGAACACTATGATCATTCTAATGATATTTGGAGTTATTTGAGTTGGATGAAGTCTATAAAAATCTAAGACATTACTAATAAAGTGTGAAGAGGAAACCAAAGTCCATATTAAAGTGCCTCATCATAAAATACAACACTTTATTCTAGAGGTTCAGTAACCCAGTCATCCCGACATGAAACTATCAACTGAAAATCTTCAGGGATTTGATATTTTTCTCTAAGTTCATAAAGATTAGATTTTATTAAAATAGATTGCTCAATACCAGGACTAAAGTAATCCAAAAATCTTCAGATTTGATATTCTGGATCATCCCAACCTAAGGTACCGACCTCGATGGTTGCCCGAGGTGAAGTTATCACTACAAGCTCGATTTGGGGCTAGGTTGATAGAAGTACTCAATCATCTTGACTCTTTTTCTCCCTCATCTTGCCACCATCAAAAGACATTTTTGTGAAGAAAATATGGAAAAGAAGAAGAAAATGGGCTAAAGGAAAGAAAATAAGTGAAAAGAGAATAAAAATCTATGGAAAGGAACAGGAATGTGGATAGAAAACCAAATTCCTAAAAATACAAAGAAAAGAGAGGAGAAGAACTAGTAACCTACCTAAGAAATGAGAATGATGATTTTTTTCTCCGATTTTACTGCTATTAAAGGCTTCCTTCTCTAATTTCAATGATCCTGAGAGGTTCTCTTTTCCAGTTCCAACAGTACTGATGGTTGCAAGGGCTGAAAGAACACTCTAGAGAAATTTCAAGAGCAATTTCACATAGTAAATAGTAAAGTAACTATTAAGGTAGAGTCTTAGCTTATTTATAGAAGCAACCTATGGTTCAAATTAACATCAGTTACCAATAGATCGGTGATAGTTGGCAATGATCTAACAACTCTAAAAAAGAGATTGTTCAGCACACCTCTCTCTAGATTAAGCCAAGCAGGCCTAATCTACGTGATGACTGCAAAAATCAATAACATATTGACTGTCACGCCCCCGACCCGAGATTTGAATCAAGGGTCATGGCAACCGCCGCATACTTATAGAATATTTTTTTCATAAGCATGCAAGGCATTTCATCATGATATCTTCACACAAAGTTAAATAAATTTTTCAATATTTAATAATCAAACCTTAATTCAAATAACAAATCAAAACTTAGTGTTCAAAAGAAAGTAACTGTCTGACAAAGTCAATACTAAAAACAAAACTAAAGGTCTTAAATCAATTCTGAGAAAAATCTTAAATCAATGAGTTAACTCCATCTCTAATCGCTCTCCCAACCGAAATCCCACATCATGCTAATTTTTTGGATCTGTAAGAAAAACATAAAACTTATCATGAGCTAAATAGCCCAGTAAGCAGTGTATACCTTTAACTGAATAATTAGGCAAATAATACTATGCATAACAAATCAATATGTAATTTCATGAAATCATATTCATACTGTCAATCATATATAAAAGTCAATTCATCATAATTTCCAATTATGCTTTTCTTCTTAAATTCATCAATTTCTTAAATTCTTCTTACCAACCATGACTATGACCACATTATCCCTGTGGTAGGGTCATAATACCGTATATCTGCTTGCGGTGAGCTGCGAATCATCTGGCAGCCAAGTCCTTTGAAACCGCTGGTCTCGCTGGCGGTTTTATCGCTGGTCTATCTGACGACATGTCGCTGGTCTTACTGGCGACATAAACCCTCAGGACAGTCAATTGCCAACGTATATGCCCCCGTTGGCGGGGTCCTCAACACAGTCAGGTTGTCAATTTCATATTGTCTTCCAATTCATATATTATTTTTAAGAATAATAAAATTAATTGATATTCGAGTCAAATCAATTATAACATTCTTTGAGATCATATATCATCATAATAATTGCTCAACAGATAACTTCAATCATAAATAATTTTCTACAATTAACTTTCATCATAAATAATTTTCAACAATTATCTCAAAAAATAATTTCAATCGCAAGCATGCATAAATTTATTTAATTCATAATTTACCAGATAAATTCAGTAAAAGTAAACACTACTTACCTCAAAAGAAAGTCCAAACTAGAAATTCTAGGGATCTCGAAAATCCTTCTCTGAACCTGATACATCAAATATCATATTTTAAATCAAAATTTCATCGAATTAAAAATAACTAAATTATTAAAATCTAATATCCCCACGATGATCAATTCGTCGACAGCATCCAGGATTTTCGGACTAATCCATGGATACCCTAGTTATATTTATTTATTTTTTTTTATTATTTACTTTTTTTATTATTAATTAATTCCATAAATCCTAAAATCTAAAGAGAGAGGGGGGGAGAGAGAGAGAGAGAGTTTCTCTCTCCGCCCCCTCTTTTTTTTTTTTTTTCCTTTTTCTTTTTCTTTTCCTTTTCTTCTTTTTCTTCTTTTTCTTCTTTTTCTTTTCTTCTTTTTCTTCTTTTTCTTTTTTTTCTTTTCTTTTTCTTCTTTTTCTTCCTTCTTCTTCTTCTTCTCAGCCCTTCCCGCGTCGGAACAGAGGACGGGGTCCTCCGACCTTGATCGACCGTTCGGGCCGCGACCGCCACGGCGGAGGCCGGCGGCCGACGGGACCACTCCTCCGGTCACGGAGGAAACATGGCCGGCGGTCAATTTTGATCGCCGGCGCCGGAAATTCACGAAAAAGGGGCCCAAAACAGAGTTTTTTTCCCGACCAAAAATCGACGACACTCGTCGCCGGCCACCACGCACAAGGGCATGGAAGGAAGGGGAAGGAAGAGGGGAAAAAGAGAAAGACTTACCTCGGCCTCCTGTGACCTCGTCGGCGGGCAATCACGACGGGATTCACAACGGTGTCCGCGGCTCTACTTTGAAAAAATCAGAGAGAAAGAGAGGGAGAAGAGGCCGATGGATCGATTCTAAGGAGAGGGGAGACCTTCTTATAGAGGGTCCTAGGATTTCGAGGGGTCCTAGGACTCCTAATGTGCTTGGATCTCGCCGGAGAAGAAAACTCCTACCGGGAGTCTTCTTCCCGGTTTTACTCTATTTTTTTCTATTTTTTTCTATTTTTTTTTTTTTTTTGTTGGGCTTGGATCCTGATGCCGTGGGCTTGGCTTGGGCTATAACATTGACAAATGGCAAGAGACAATTTAATCATTCTGGGTGCTAACTTCTAGGTAATAATGATCTCCTGATTTTTCAAGCCCTCATAAGTGCTGAGGGTTTCGATGAGTTATTTTCGAAAAGTGACATGTCACTTCATATGATTAAATAATTATTATGATTGAAATGATTGTATGGTGCATTTATTGCTGACGGTAGAGGTTAGAAAATATCTCTTGATCTACTTCCCGCATTTAATGTGAAAAATATCACTTCAAATTTGAAAAATAGGAGACAATGTGTTGGTACATCTAACTGATCTCTGGACATGTGGCAGTATTAGAAGAGATCAATATTTTACCAATCTGTAGGTGAAATGTCATACTACATCAGTTAGTCATCCGAGGACTACCAACACTGCTCTAAGCCATATCGAAGGATTATTGACCTGATGCTATGTCTGTCGATCTACCAATTAGCTCATTTTAAGGGGACATCAGTTTTGCACCGAGCTCTCTCTTAAGATCAAATGCACTACAAGCTAATACTCTCCAGCTATGTTACAACTATTCTCCACATGAGACAACCTCTCCATAGCTGGCTATTATGTTATAACAAATTCTAACAAATCAGATGGCTATCTATAACCATCTAATAAACAAGATCCTCTGAATCAAGTGGTTATTAATAGCCTCACAAACTCTCTCAATGGCCTAACGACCTAGCGGGCTCCTCTATATAAAGAGGAGCAGAGATCTCTCCAGGAGGTAAGTGGTAATTTCAGAGTTAATACTCTGCTAAACTCTCTCCAATTCTCCCATTGAAGAGAATCTGAATTCTCTCCACTCTAATCTATACTCTTTGCTCTCTATTTTTTCTTTTTTTCTACTATCTATTCTCAGGCTTTGGCTAACATAAGCATCGAAAGATCTTCTACTGATTTTAGGACTTCTTTTATAAGATCGTTAGCAGACTTCACCCACTTGATCACTTATAGAATCCCAACTCGATTCTTAACCAACCTCGCTTTCTTTCCTCCAGAGCCTCACATCAACACTGATCTCAGCTCTCTAAAAGAATCATTCACAGAGTAAGAAATCAAAGGAGCAATCTTCGACTTACCAAAAAATAAGTCCCTATAACCTGACGGTTTCCCTTCAAGCTTCTTCTTAGAGTTATAGTTCCTAATAAAAGAAGATCTAAGTAGGCTCTTCAACACAATACATTCAAATACTACCGATCTGGACAGACTCAACTACACCCATATTGTTTTGATCCCAAAGAAGGATAACAACAAAATGGTTAGGGATTTTAGACCAATTAGCTTAATAAATGGCATTATGAAAATCTTCACAAAAACCCTCACCAAAAGGCTCTCAAAGCATATCCCAATCTACCTTCATCCAATATAGGGAAATCATCAATAGCTATGCTATGCAATGGAGCTAGAGGAAATCTAAACAAAGGGTCCTGCTTCTCAAGATAGGCTTTGAGAATATATTTGACAATATAAGATGGGATTTCCTCCTAATGGTGCTTAGGGAAAAGGGGCTTTGGATCCAAATGGTGCTCTCGGATCAACAGTATAATGCAAACAAGCAAAGTTACTCCAATAATCAATGGAGAACCACTTAATTGGATAAAGGCTAGAAGAGGCCTCAAACAAGGATACACCCTTCGCCTCTCTTCATTTTGGTATTGGACGTGCTAACTTGCATTCTCAAAACTAGGGTTGCAAATGACCTCATTACTGGGATCGGCCCCCTATAAACCACGGGCAGCATCTACTACATCCAGTATGTAGATGATACATGCATCCTTAGCGATGCATCTAATAAGTATATATTTTTAATGTTAAGTTTATCCTTTACACTTACGAGCTTATCACAGGTCTGAAGTTTAACTTTGCAAAGAGCTCCTTCATCGGCATTGGAATACATGAGAAAAGCTGCCATATCTTTGCAAACTACTTGGATGTTCCACCTCAACATTTCCAACACAATACCTTGGCTTCCTGCTCCACTACTCCAAGCCTAAGGCATTAGATTGGGCATTCATAATCGATACAATTGACAGAAGGCTATAATCCTGAAAGGGGAAGATGCTATTAATGGGAGGAAGGCTAACTCTTATCAAGTTTCAAGTACTATCCCAACCTACTGGATGTCCTCTATACTACCACAGGTGGTGATCCAAAAAATTGATAGAAAAAGAAAAGAGTTCCTATGGAGCAGCGGTGATAAACCTTGCTTTGGAGCACACTACCTAGTCAGTTGAGAAAAGGTTTGTCGACCAAACTTCCTCGGGGGTTTGGGAATCATCAACCTAAAAATCTTCAACCAATACCTATTGGCAAAAAGGTGGTAGCGTCTATACAAGAACCACTATAAAAGACCAAACAAAACCTTGGCAAAAACTGGTAGTAAACTTGTATTACAATAGCAACCCCCCAATTCAGCATGAAAACATATCGAAGCACACATGCCTCCACTATTTGGAAGAGTGCTCTGAAAGTTCATGATTTTTTCAATCAAAGCTACCGCTTTACGGTGGGTAATGGCAGACTAGTTTGTTTCTAGAGAGATCAATGGATAGTAGGCTCTCCTCTCATAGATCTTTTCCTACATCTATATCTACTAATGTTGGAATCGGGCATCTTGGTAGCAAAATTCTGCAACAAAGGCAACAAAAGATCACTCTTCAGAGCCACCCTAAGTAGATTTGGGGAAGCAAGCCTCACTCAGCTTATGAACCTCTTTTCTGGAAGTGAACCTAAGAAGCAACCCCGAGTTAGTAGTCTGAAAATGGGAATTGAAAGGAAACTTTGTGACTATGAACTACAACAATCATTTGTCCCATGGAGGAGTCACATCCTACTTCTCAAAGATAATCTGGACAACACCCCTCCCCATTAAAGTCAAAATTTTCAGCTGGCTCCTCTTCAATAATAGAATGTTGACTGAGAAGAAAATGCCATATACTAATTCAGACCAATTGCTCTCTTTGTGCCACCCAAGAGGAGACAGTGGATCATCTATTTGTCTCTTGCAATTTTTTTGGACAAATTTGGCATTGAATTACAAGAAAACTCAACATCCAATTCATCTCCACCACAGTCACCCAACCCTGGAGAGAACAGAGGATACTTTCTGATGTAATACGGTCGAAAAAGTTAGGGGGGGGAAGAGCTGTCGACCCACAATAGATAGAGGAGGATACTGACTCACATTAGAACTCTTAGAGTGAGAAATAGCGCTGAAGCGTAGAATAGCGCTGCTTGGCTGCTGCTCTCCTCTCATCCCCTATTTCGACTTCAAAATTGATCATAGCCAAAATAGAACAGAACCATCATACTGGTTTTCAAGAGCTGATATCACGGCGATAGTGTGTTGGATATTATGGAAGAAAAGAATCAAGAGAATATTCAAATTTGAAGCTTACCTACCCAATGCCGCATACAAACACATTGTCTCTATATTGGAGGAATAGACATCTTGTTATAATAGAAAGCAGAAGAGTTGTATTGATGGAGCACTCATGTTGTTAAAAACTGATGGCAACACTTGAAGGAAAAGAGAAGCATAGTGCTTTGAAGAGAGACTGATGTAATTGATGTTTAAAATCCCATTGGGCCAATCATGGGATGAACGACCTGTACTTTTTTAATCTTCCTTTTTGGTAGGAAGAGGGCCCACAACCCACCCCTTTAACCATGTAAGATACGCTAACTGCATATAAATATTATATCATAATAAAGATTGTGTGGACCTCCCTCCCGTTTTCATTTAAAATAAAAAATTATGTGAAACCCCAACCAACCACCAAGAAAAAAAGAGTCGCATGATTTTTAAAGAATCCAAAAAAATAAAAAAAATAAAACAACAATAAAGAAGACTTTCAACAGGAGCTTCTTCCCCTTATTTCTCTAGCGAAATCCAACTCTGGGAAGGACTCAAACACTTCCTTCCACTCCTATTTAAGGACCCTATGACCTTCCCTTCCATTCCACATCAAGAAATGCATGTTTGTCGCCAATTGCTAGGGGTTTCTCCTTTCTTCTTTGTGGAAGCTTTTCACCATGCTTGTCATATTCGTGTCTCAACCACCATCGGAGAGCTAGGTAAGAGGCCGGTAAACATTAATCAACCCTCTTCTCCTTCTTTCTTAGCCACCACTCTCAACACTATCAACTGAGTCTAGGCATAGATTTATTATTCTATTTTATAGGATTATAATTTAAGATTTAATTGATATAAAATTTTTTGAATATAGTTGGAATTTTACGAGAGATTAAAGTTGATTTTAGTTAGTTAAATTTTGAACTTAATTTATTATTAATTTTTTTATGATATATTAATATTATATTTGAAATACTTTGCATGCTTGTGGAGAAAATTCTTCATGACTATACAGCGGTTATCACGATCCTGTCTCACAGATTTCGGATTAGGAGCGTGATAATTTAATTGGCTAATTAGCAAAATTTCATAGTTTTTCTCTCTATATTTGTAAAGCATCCTTGATGACTCAAACTATAGCTTTCTAGAGTTTTTGTTAGGTCTAGATAGGGTCTAAAAGCAGCTTGTTACAAATCATTGTAGCCAAAATTTATGAAGAAACAAGAAAATTCCTTTCGGCCACACCCTTATCCACCCCCCACCTCCTCCCTGGGTCTATTTCTTGCAACTTATTTATTTCTTCTTTCTTAATATTGGTCTTCTTCTTCTTTATTTCACAAACTTGTCGTTTATCTTTGCTTCTTATGTACTGGCAAATAGATATTTATTTCTTTCAAGACCTATGTACATCATTTGATCTAATTTTATTGCATATTTATGTTCAACTTTTATAAAAGCTTTAGTTTGTGATTTGGTTCACTCTTACACATAGAGGACACCCTACATAGAGTAAAATTAAAGTTATCCTATTGACTATCCCAATCTTAGAATCCATATAGCAGGAAGCAAAGTCCTTCAGAATCCTAATCCTTCACCTCAAGGTCCACCACCATGGCTCACCATATTGGTGCATATAACCCATACTAGGCAATACCATACCATACTAAATCAAAACTCAAAATGGGGGCATATTGAATCTTGGGATCTGAAACTGACCTCACAATGGTCATAATGACACATCGGTCATAATGACAAAGAACGAACATGGTATTGGTGGGGGGTATGGTACCAAGATGATGAACTTTGTCTACCATTGCATGTAGGTAGCCTTAATCCCCTGCTATCCTACATCAAGTGCCAATTTAGGGGACTCTTAGTTTCAAGTTCTACACAATTTAAGTGTCAGCATTTTTTGGTATAAAATTTTCTTGGTTAACTATCAATTTAAGTATTTTAGTACATCTTAAGTCATCTTAAGTAAACCTAAAAATAACTTAAATAACGTGTAAGGTAACGGTTATTCTATCATTTTGTTGGTTAGGAAGCATGTACCACTTTCTCCACCTCTTTAGTACCTCTTTAACAGACAACCATCAAAACAATGGCTTATGTGTCTGTGTTACTATGTATATATGCATGTGTATCTAAGTGCCTAGAATTTTGAAGGCTGCTGTGTATGATGATATCTACATGAAAATTTGCATTCAGCTCCAAAAATATGAGTCAGATACATATCAAAATCACATACATGTCAGACACATGCATACTCATATTTTTTTCTTCCAACTTTTATATAAAGATTTTTTTTTATTTTTTGATGATGATAAGGGAGGTTGTATGCCATTCTGGAGATGGATGGATAATTTGACTCTTCCAATAATGAGTTCAACCACTATAACAATATTGATAGTGAGTTAGCGACATTCTCTAAAGATTAACCAAGGATATGGATATTGAGATAACTTGCAAAATAGCCTTTGTTGCTTTCATCTCTCAATAAATTGGAATAGTGAAAGAACAAAATAAATATTATATTCTAAAATTTTCTTTTGCAAAATATTTTAAAATTATTAGCTTAATTAAAATTATTTTTCTATGTTTCCTGCATCAACTTTTTCCCTGAGCTAGACACTTGCACAAGGATCTGAATCTGATTCTCATACAACCTTGAGGACAATTAGACATATGTATTCATGCCATACTAGACACTTGAGGATGATTAGACATCTGGAATTCATGCCAATGGTCCAAGAAATACTAAATACAAGCAGCTTGAATTGAGCAACAGTTCACTAACAAGAATAGAACCTTTACCTGGATGGATTTATCTTGGTTTCATCAGGTGAAACCCACTCAAAACCTTCACCCTTCTTTTGCGGACCAAAATCAATGCAGTCTTTGATATGATATGAACTTGGCTAGCAACATGGCAAGCTGTTAAAGCTTGGTCGCCAGTAATTATTACCTAACATGATGAAATATGTTAGGACATGGCATGATGGATGGTTAAAACAAGTACTTCAGGAAGTTCTATATGATATTCTCAACTTCTACAGATCAATTACCGAAAGAGATATGTCATCTTATATCTGCAATAGCTTTCCAATGAGAAACACATATTTGTTCAATTGACTCAAAAAACTCATTAAAATGAAAATATGAAGAACAGAAACGAAGAACTAGTCCAGTGAAATAGGACAAATAAAAATAAGCAATTCAACAACCACAAAGCTAAAACGCTGAATCTCAGTTGACTCAAATATTTACTTAGATTGCTTTGCAAAAGTAAAAGAATATGTCTATTTTTAAAGCTTACCTGAAATTAAAGTTCCACCATACATTCAAAAATTCTTAAATTCTAATGTCTAAAATGTAGATGCAGATATGGAAAAATATGAAGAATTAAAAACAATATCTACAGCAACTTCATTTTGTCCATCTTCATGTAGGACAATTACAACTCCATCAACAACTGACCAATTGTAGAGTGTCCTTCATACCTAGGTTTTATATCATCTGTTTTAATACAAACTCATTGCTAAAAGACCAGTATTATCTTTAAATTGAACAACCATAGCTATCAAGCTTTGTCCCAACTACTTTACATGAATTAATTAGCAAAAATATATATGAAACTGATAAGATTTGATACGAAAATGTTTTACCATTATAGCCAAAGCATAAATGGAGCCAAAGAACCTACCAAGTCATGTGATGATCCTTTCAGTGCACATAGGACAGAGGCAGAGTCAGGCCTTAGAAGACAGTTAAAAACCTATAAAAGCAAAAATAAGTATCAAGTCTCTACACCAAAACCTCAAGGCTCAAGCAGCTAATTTCTACTTCAATCATCACTGAAAGAACAGTTAATTATGATAAAATATTACATAAAAAATAAAAATCGAAAGCTTAATTGGGCTTAATTACCGCAAAACCAGCAAAGGTCAAACCACTCTCTACCAGATAAGCCTTAAGTTAAAATTGTTAGATGTGTGCCCCAGATGCCAGATCGGCTGACACATTCCAGTACAGATCTAAGGACAAATTTACAATTTTGACTATAAATGAATAAAAGGATTATTCTTCTATCACATTGTGTACATTGTGTCTGTGATACATCCTTTGAGTTAGTGGGAATGTAAATTCATATTTTCAAGAGTTAAAAATTTAAGGCATGAATTTACATAACTAACTCATAAACAGCTCCTGACCATAGGATCATCATGAGGATGGTGATCGATCCGGAAGGTTGGTGTACGATCGCTTCCTTAGGATAGATGTGTCTTGAGCTACGGTGTGGAGACACCAGAGTGAGGGTCCAGGTATTCGTTGAGAACGAGAGTACTGAGCGTGACCACTTCGAGCAGTCATAAGGAAGTCTACCTTCTCGTCAATGACTAGCTCGATGCTGCAGTTATGTGTCTAGTTCTTTGACCTGAGGTGCATCAATAGTTCACCTTGAGTATGTTATAGTTTGACTATACCATAACTTGATCTCCTAGCCATTCGAAACCCTGAGGTGTATGTTGGCTGTAGCATATTCATTGTAGGAACTAGATCGCACCAAGATGGGATCTATCAACCTCGGTAGATGAGAGGAGTAGTCCTATGATAATCAAAAGATCGAGTCCTTAAGCCCATGGCCATGACAGAGTGAAATAATGAAAAAAGAGGTTTTCATTGGGGTTTCATATCGGACTCGGATCGATCGATTGATTCATATGATTGATGTTGGGTTTGACGAGTTCACCTTAACACTAATTCAGTCGGGACTCATGATAGAGGAACTCAATCACATAGGTAGCTGCACCGAGAGGTTTGTCTTCAGTTCTGATGGGTTGCTACCACATACTGCTAGGTGTCACTGATAGATTTTGGAAGCAATTAGAATGATATTGATGATCGATCATTCTAATTGCCTGAATCAGAAGAGTTCTGGTCCATCGAAAGGAGTTTCGATGATGTCGATGATGAGAGCACGACATGTCTCATTACCATACGAAATTGAACCTAACTGGATCACACAAACAAGGGTTAGGGTCTGGATGTCATCAATTGGGCTAACCCAATTAATTTGGATTAGATCCAATTAGGTTCAAGGAAATCGTGCTAGCACACGATTGAGCCTAACTTTCTCCTCGTGTAATCTTTTCTGTCTCTACTGAGCCAAATATGATTTGACTCATCCGGAGAACCTTAAGAAGATTTCTCTCAGTCTAAATAAAGCTTGTCCAGCTCAGAAAAGGCTTGTCTTAATTCATAAGATGAATTTAAGACAATACCTGCTAATTCCTAGCACCTGCTAATTTCATTTTAGGACATCTGTCAAAAGTTGACATATGGGTCTTAAACTGAAGAGGGCTCATTGGAGAATTTTTGTGGAGTGTCCACATACCAAAATCCAATTGAATTGGGTGCCATAATTAGATTATGGCATGAGTCCAATTGGATTAAAGTGGGCGCCCCAAATGGATAAGAACCAAAGAGTCCTGATAAACACGGACTCTTTGGCGCCACCTTGATTGAGCTTATCTAATATTGGCACCAACTTATGAAAGAGAGTGGGGTTCTTATCTGATGTGATCAAATGACATCACTCCACCAATCAAAATTTTTTCAAAATTTATTAAAATTTTTTGATTGGTTGAATGATGTGGCACTGCGCAGCATACAAGGTCTATAAAAACCCTGCTGCGCCAAGGGTTTCATGGAAGAAATTATTTTATGCACAAAACCCAATAGCTGTTGCCCCCTCCCCTCTTCTCCATGTCCTCCCTACTCTCCTTCCTCCCCTCTTCACGTCCAAAGAGTTGGACGTTCATTTGGCAAAGATCCAAGGCGTGGTGACGTCTGGAATAGAAGGCTGCAGGACATCTTCGACAGGCTGCTGCTCCAACTTCAGAAGGAGTTCTGAAGTACTTTCAAATCAGATAAAGATCTAATTTTTAGAGCATAGATTTATGAGGAGAAGATGTTCCAGATCCTATCTGAGTGGATACCGGTAGAGACCAGGCGCTTGCGTGGCTACATCAGAACCTTGGGCTATACAGAGATCATCTACAAGGTAATCAGATTACCCTTGAGGTACTTCTTCTTTCATCATAGATTTAGATTTAATTTTAGATTTTAAATATCAAATAATAAAATTAAATCTAGAGAATTAGATCTGAAATATGTAGGATAAATTTTTTTTAAAATTATTCCATCCCAAATTTGATGAAATCTGGAAGATCCTACGAAGAAAAGCGATTTTCCTCCTTCAAGTGGTATCAGAGCCAGATTATTGGCTCTATTCAGATCTATTTTAGATCTGATTTTAATTTTAATTTATCTAATATTAAAAAAATTTAGATATCATATCAGATATGATAGGATCTAAAATTAAAATATTTAAAATTAAATCTAAGAAGATCTAACATGCATAAGATGCATGACTAGACTAGGATTAGTTGAATCCATGAATAGTCTTAAGTTTTATGTTTTAATGAGATTAAAATATGAATTAAATATAATTTATTTTTTATTTTTTTGATATTATAATTATTATAATTAGATCAAAAAATAGAAAATAAAATTTTAATTATTCCATAAAATTGATCTGCAGCATGCCTAGACTAGTTGTAAAATTATTCTAGTAACTTGTCTAGAATAGATTTAATTTTGAATAGTTTAATTTAAATCTTATTTTTTAGATATTACATGTGATGTATCAGATCTGAAAGCATATTAATTAGATTGATTTTTGATACATGAGATGTATGCAAAGCATGTATTAGTTAGATCTTAAATTGTATATGTGATATGTTAATTTAGATCTAACTAGTTTTGTAGTTAAATTTATATTTCTGATTAAGGTATTCCTCATGGCCATCTGGTCATAAGAACAAAGTAAAGTTTTAAGACCCTCTCTTCCCATTCAATGGAGTGTTCATATGACGTATAGGGGTGCCACGCGTTCATCCTTAATCAGAAATCAAAACTTACTTTTCTACAAAATCCTAGATCCTGAAACCCTAGGATTTATTTTACATGCTTTGTTTATGAACTTAAACTTAATTAATGAATTAAGCTTATAAAATTAAGTTAGGTCTAAAATTGAGAATTTCAGATCTAAGATATTTTCATAAAATTGGGTTCGGGCTTGGGTAGCTCAATTAGGTCTAGCGGTTGATCAAACCGAATCAAGAGTTAGTTAGGTGGGATCATGAAAGCTAATAATTGATCAGCCTAATAGGATTAAGTCTGGGTCAAGATCGAATCACATTTAGATGTGACTCGATCAAGTTAAGACCTAATTTGGCTCAGTGGTTAGAGCCTGGATTGTAGGCTAACCCAATTAGTTCTGGTTCGACAATTTGGTATCTAAGATAAGTTGGACAAATGTGACCGACTGATTTTTAATTGAGAGCTACTCGACTCGAATGCGTTATTGTCAAGTTAATGGCATATCCCTCCCACCGATCTCACTTATCTGGCCATATGTGTCGACTCTGTTCTGATTAGAGGTGGCTAACAATTCGAGCTAACCCATGCCACGAGGTCAGTCATAATTGTTATGACTATGTCAAGTTAAGTTTAATGAGACCTAAATAAATCTTTCTAAGAAAATATTAAGTCTAGATCTTCCATCATTGTGGATGTGCGGGCCCTTCCCAGGGTTGATTGTTCTCGATTGGTTACAGTGGCTCAGTTGCACCGAGAAGACGCAACCATGTCCATTAGGTATTAGATGCTACGGATTAGAGAATGGTTTGGGCTCAATATTCTGGATACGATGAGGGACCCAATCAGGAATCTAGTTCGTGCAAATGGTGGGTTTGACTTAACTAAAGATTGGAGCAATATCCCAAACACGGTGAGCTTCAGGAATTAGAAACCAAGTTTTGGGTGCACCATGATTAGAGAATCATTGAACAAGAGTTGTCCACTCATCGGTTGATCCATCACCAATAACTGTTAGGTGAGGTGGTGAGCCAATCGGTGAGATCGCACCACCCACTAAAAATCACTGATCACGAAGATTTTCACATCTCTACCAAGGGAGTGTAGAGATCTGAGAAAATAGTGGGAGCCTAATTTGTTTAAAAATAAAAATCTTAAATAAATTGGTTGAGTCTGATTATAAAATTTAACTAGAAACTTTTGACTCTTTACAGGAAACATGTCTGCCTCAAACCCCCTGACCAAAATTCTAGACACCCATAGACTGACTGGACCCAATTTCAAGGACTGGTTGAGGAACTACAAAATTATTCTGGATTTTAAAAAATTGACTCATGTCTTGGATCAGGACCCACCTACCATACCAGCACGTCCAACTGCTGAACAGAGAGCATCTCTGAAAAAGTGGACGGATGATGATAACAAAGCAAGGTACTACATGTTGGGTACAATGTCTGATGACTTGCAGTGCCAACATGAGAATATTTTGATTACCTGCCAAATGTTGGCTCACCTACAAGAGTTGTTTGGTGAACAGAGTCGCACGGCCAAGTATCAAGTCTATCAAAGACTTTTTAAGGCCAAGATGCGTGATGGGCAGTCAGTCCAAGATCATTGTTTGACAATGATCAAGGATCTTGAGAAGCTTGAGAAGCTCGATATCATCTTAGACAAAGATTTTCAGATTGATATGATCCTCCAGTCCTTGTCCGATGCATATGGTCAGTTCATCATGAACTTCCATATGCATAAGATGCAGTGTACCTTGGTTGAGTTAATGAATATGCTAGTTACAGCTAAGCTTTCTATAAAGGATTCAAAAGGCTCAGTTCTTACTATGGAGCAAACTTCTTCCAAGAGAAAGTCTTTTGGAAAGAAAAAGAAGTCTGCGAAGAAGCAGAAGGTGGATGGCAAGAAGAAGAAGACAGAACCGAAAAAGAAGGCTGCTGATAAGGAAAAATATTTTCACTGCCAATCAGACGGCCATTGGAAGCGAAACTGTCCTCAGTACCTGACCACCCTGAAGAACAAGAAGGATGGTCCTTCTGGAGGTATGTTCATTTTAGAATCTAATCTTATGGTTTCTTCTGCATCCAGTTGGATGCTTGACTCTGGTTCTAGTGCTCATTTGTGTACTTTTATGCAGGATCTTGAGAAGAGCAGAAGGCTGAGGGATGGGGAGATGATCCTACATGTCAGAAATGGAGCAAGAGTTGCTGGTGTGGCCGTGAAAACCTACTCTCTGTGATTACCATTAGGATTAGATTTATTTCTTAGAAATTGTTATTATGTGCCAGCAGCAAGCAAAAATTTGATTTCTGTTTCATGTTTAGCACAAGAAGGCTATGTGATTAGCTTTCATAAGGACCATTGTAATATTTTTTATGAAAATAATAAAGTTGCAAATAGTTTTCTTATTAACGATCTCTATCAGCTATATATTGATGTATCTGTATTTAATATTGAGCAAAATGTAAATGCCATAGGAATTAAAAGGCCTAGAGATAGTCTAAATGATAAGTATCTGTGGCACCTAAGGCTAGGTCATATAGGAAAAGACAGAGTTAACAAATTGAAGAAATCTGGGCTATTGAGTTCGTTGACTTCCGAGTCATATCCAGTTTGTGAATCATGCTTTCAAGGCAAAATGACCAAGCTTCCTTTTGTGGGACATGGGGAAAGGGCCACAGACCTACTTGCCCTAGTACATACAAATGTGTGCGGCCCATTTGATGTGCCGGCTAGAGGCAACTACATCTACTTCATTACCTTTACCGATGATATGTCTAGGTACGGGTATGTGTTTCTAATAAAACATAAGTCTGAAGCTTTTGAAAGGTTCAAAGAATTCGGACATGAGGTAGAAAAACAAACAGGAAAGCCCATTAAGGTTCTTCGATCAGATCGAGGAGGTGAATACCTTAGTCGGGAGTTCCTAGACTATCTTAAGGACAATGGTATAGTCTCTCAATGGACTCCACCTAGAACGCCTCAACTCAATGGGGTTTCAGAATGGAGAAATCGGACCCTATTAGATATGGTCCGTTTCATGATGAGCTTCACGGACCTCTCCAAATTTTTTTGGGAATATTGTCTTATGACAGCAATTTATGTATTGAATAGGGTTTCTTCTAAAATCATTCCTACCACACCATATGAGATATGGCATGGTAAGAAGCCAAGTCTAAATCATCTCAGAATTTGGGGTTGTCCAGCTCATGTCAAGAGACAGCAGACGACAAGTTAGAGTTCAGATCTTTTAGAGCTCGATTCATAGGATATCCTAAAGAGTCATTAGGATACTATTTCTATATTCTGAAAGACCACAATGGGATTGTGAGTCAAAATGCTATTTTTCTTGAAAAATAGTTTATTCAAGATGGTGGCATTGGAAGAATAGTTAAGCTCAAGGAGAATGTCTCCCAAGAGAAACGAGCTAAAGAACCTGAGGAACCTAATCAATCAGAACCAGTCCTAACACAACCTCTTCCACCTCGTAGATCGACTAGAGTTTTTCGTCCTCCTGAAAGGTACTTAGGTACCATACAAAAAGATATAGAGAAAATGTTCCTTACGAAAAATGGGTTTCATGGTGATGATCCCAAGACCTATGACGAGGCGATATCTGTGATCACCTGGCCCAATTGGGCCTAGAATCAATCCACAGCCCAGAAAAAAAAAAAAGGGAGAAACAGAGGAGAAGACTCCCGAAGGGAGTCTTCTTCCTCCTCTCACCGGCTCCCAATCGGAGTCGGAGAGCCCCCCCTCCGGCTCTATTTAAGGAGGAAAATTTTCCTCTCTCCCTCTCACCGAAGATTCGAGACCCAGTCGGCGGTAATCGCCGGAAAACCACCGCGGAGACCATTCCTGTGCCATCCTTTTTGCTCACCGAAAAAGCCTCGTCGGTGTCGAAGGTGAGCCTCCTCTGCTTCCTCTCTTCTCCTCCTTTCTCTCCATACCCGTGTGCACGATCGCCGACGACCGAAGTCACCAAATTTTTTGGAGAAAGGGATTCGGTCCCTTTTGAATGTGTGGGCGTCGGTGGCCACCGTCGGCCACTGGCTTGGCCTTCCTCTTGCCATAGGGTCGCCCCTCTTCCTGCCGACGGCAGCCATGTCGGTTGCACCGCCGGTCGGTCGGCCAACAGGGGATTGTGAGATCCCATGTTTCGGCTCAATGGAAGCCCGGGAAGAAGAAAAGAAAAAGGAAGAAGAAGAAGAAAAGAAAAGAAAAGAAAAAAAAAGGAAAAAGAAAAAGAAAAGAAAAAGGAAAAAGAAAAAGAAAAGAAAAGAAAAGAAAATACAAAATAGAAAAATAAAAAAAAATAAGAAAAGAGAAAAATTCCCTCTCTCCCCTCTTTCTCCCTCTTTCTTTCTCTTTTCTCTCTTTCTCTCTCTCTATTGTCTCTCTCTAAAAAGAAAAAGAAAAAGAAAAAGAAAAAGAAAAGAAAAATATAATAATAAAAAATACATGTGAGAGAAAATTTCTCTCATCTCTCTCTTAAGTCTTTCTCTCTCTAAAATTGGACTTTCTCTCTTTACATTCTCTCTCCATTTTCTCTCTCTAGATTTTCTCCCTATTTTCTCTCTCTGAACCTTTTATCTCTTTTTATGGATTTCATCTCTCTAGGGTCATTCTCTCTCTGATTGCATCACAGACCCTAGGATAAACTTGAGATGAAAATATGATGATCTGAGACTGCTCCGAAATTCGTACAGTAGATTAGATCCTGATCCGATCCTTCTTCGAAATTGATAACATCGATCATAGTTAATCCATATTAAGTCATCCTGATATAACCTCTGATGATCTCAATCATGATTGTCACTTTTGAAGGATACAAAGATTCTCTCTCCACTTTCTCTCTCTACTTTCTCTCTCATGACTGACTTTCTCTCTCTAAAAAAGGTCTATGAATCTTGTATCGAGTCATACCTTCATCTTTTAGAAGCTTATATTGACTCTAACAAGATGATCTGAAGTTGCTTTGATTCCGTGCTGTATGTCAACCTCATTTGATCATATCAAGGATCTTTCAAATTCATTATTAAAGAATCCTATTGATTGATCTTGACCTTAATTCGATCTGTGCTTCACGATTTCTTAATCAAGTTACTTAAATCTGACCCTCAGATCAGAGACCCTGAATTGCCCTGGTATCTGGATGGACCGACACATCCGAACAACAATTCTCTTTCCTTATGATTTAATCTTATTATATTTATGAAATAGAAATTGATGATGATTTGATATTTTAAATAGGATTAGCTGATTCTTTTAATAAAGTCTGAAGATCTAAGATGAACGAGGTAAGTAGATCTTATGCTCCTTATTTATTTTTAAATGATCATGTTTTTATGTAAAGAATTGCTATTGATGAAATCATAAAATAAGGATCGGCATATGTGATATGAAAAAGCATATTTTATTATGAGCATTGATTTCATGAATATGTCTTATGAAAATAGCATGATTATGAAGCATGAATTTCATTGTTTTTTCATCTATATATATGTATGCTTTAAGAAAAAGATATAATGATTTCAAAGGCTCTCAGATGGCTATGAATGAATCCCTTCGGGAAGGTCGACATCCGGAGCTAACATCCACACGAAACATGGCTCTACCAGCGGGTATAAAGTTGGCACATGAATTAAGAACTCTGTCGATTAAGAAACATAGCCCTGTCACGGGTATAATAGTGACTTTAGCACGATATCTGTGAGCAATATTTTGAAACATGACATGAATACATGATGAAAATGATTTACGATTCATGATTGTGAAATATACATGATTTATGCATGCATGATGAGTTTATAACTTGTTTTGTTATATGCTCTATGAAATGATTTATTTTGTATTATCTGTTATTTTCTAAATATTGCATTATCATGAAAAACTTATGCTTGATCTGATAAGGAAGCGCAAGTTCTACTTATTGGGCTAGTGTAGCTCATATTCTTTTGTTTTCTTTTTATTTGAACAGAGAAATAAGGTTAGGATCGACAAAAGAAATCCAAGCTTGAAGATCGGCATAGCAAGCTGAAAAATTTGACAACAGAAGTTTAATTTATTTTATAATTATGAATTTGTAGTTATATATGAATGTTGAGATTCGGGTTAGTACTTGCTTTTGGATTTAGATGCTCTGAACCATTATTGGTTCGATTATTTGATGAATAATAGAATTGAATTTTTTTATTTGACGGATTTTAGATGATTATGATGGATTGGCTTCATGTTATCGTGGGCTCCATCCCTCGGTAGCATGGCCGTGTTATGTCCCAGATTTGGGACGTGACATTTTATGGTATCAGAGCTTAGGTTATAATCTTTGGAGATTATGATATAAATAATATAAATGATTAGGATATGATAGAATAATATCAGAGCTTAGGTTTAAGATCATTGAGATTATAAAGTGATATCAAAATTTTATGTATGATCAATAGGATGTGACCGAGTGGAAAATAATGGATAACATCAGAGCTTAAGATTATGATCATTAAGGACGTGATAGAATGATATAAAGTTTAGATTATGATCACTAGAGAATATGACTTAAGTGGTATTTGAGCTTAAGGTTATCATTATTCGGGATTGTGACTTTAGTGATATGTGAACTTGAGGCTAAGATCATGAGGAACATGATAGATATAAAAGAAAGGATTCAATAATTTGATTTTGAATCAATATGTATTATGATGAAATTTATGCATAAGTGGCATATGAGGTCTATAATAGAATTGATGAGTTATATCATAGATTTCAATTAGCAAGGTTGACCTGAGTACGAGAAGTGCTAACCCTAGAATGAAGTGAAAGGTATTGATATATTATGTCAGGTATATTTGATGATATTAGAATGCTAAACCTATATGGATAAAGGATATGATAATTTTGCTGATTTTGATGTTAATTTCTTTGTAAAGAAAGGTTGGTTTGGAAGTTGTCTAAATGATTGTAAGGTAAATTGAAGGTTAACTCAAATTAATTCTAGATATATTGGATTCTTGAGGGGTGGTGAAGCTTATGTAATAAGTTCAAACATAGAAGGTGGATGAAGATTTAATTTTGATGTGCTATGCCTAAGAGATAGTAATAACAAGAAAATCTTAAATTTTACCCTAAATTATATATGAAATATGAAAGTTGGATCTATCTTTGATTGATTTAATATATAAAAATATTTTTATTTTTTTATAGATTTAGATAATTTGGTAAATTGAGATCAGAGTGCGCAGCAAAAGCATGGTGGTCTGAATTGATTAGAAATATTAATCCTTTAAATCAAAAGATATTATGAAATACGTTAGTTGTAAATAAGAAAGGATTTTACTGATAATAAATGGATGCTAGAGAAAAAAAAAATCTATCTGATCAGGGAAAGACTCAAAGCAGCAGAGGATAGACAGAAGAGTTGGACAGATAGAAAAAGAAGAGAATTGGAATTTCACTTTGGTGATCATAATTTTCTAAAAGTATCACCTACAAAAAGTGTCATGAGGTTTGGGAGACATGGCAAGCTGAGTCCGCGATTTATTAGGCTTTTTGAAATTTTGAGCCGAGTAGGAGATGTTGCTTACGAATTAGCTTTACCACCAGAATTATCTAAAGTGCACAATGTCTTTCATATTTCACCACTAAGAAAATTTGTACCTGATCCAAATAACGTGATAAAGTATGAACCATTGCAAGTTCATGAAAACTTAACCTATAAAAAAAAAAAAAAATTCTTTCGAATTATTGATCGAAAAGAGTATGTTCTAAGATGGCGCATCATTCCATATGTGAAGATTCACTGGAGTAATCATGAAGAGAGAGAGGCCACATGGGAGCTTGAAGATGATATAAAGATGAGATATCCATACTTATTTAAAAATGAAGGTATGTTAAATTTTGAGGATGAATTTTTTTTTTAGGGGGGTAGAATGTGATCACCCGGCCCAATTGGGCCTAGAATCAATCCACAGCCCAGGAAGAAAAAAAGGGGGAAACAGAGGAGAAGACTCCCGAAGGGAGTCTTCTTCCTCCTCTCACCGGCTCCCAATCGGAGTCGGAGAGCCCCCCCTCCGGCTCTATTTAAGGAGGAGAATCCTTCTCTCTCCCTCTCACCGAAGATTCGAGACCCAGTCGGCGGCAATCGTCGGAAAACCACTGCAGAGACCATCCCTGTGCCATCCTTTTTGCTTGCCGGAAAAGCCTCACCGGCGTCGAAGGTAAGCCTCCTCCCCTTCCTCTCTTCTCCTCCTTTCTCTCCATGCCCGTGTGCACGATCGCCGGCGACCGGAGTCGCCGGATTTCTTGGAGAAAGGGATTCGGTCCCTTTTGAATGTGTGGGCGTCGGTGGCCGTCGTCGGCCACTGGCTTGGCCTTCCTCTTGCCGCAGGGTCGCCCCTCCTCCTACCGACGGCCGCCCATGCCGGTTGCACCGCCGACCGGCCGGCCAACAGGGGATTGTGAGATCCCCTGTTTCGGCTCAATGGAAGCCCGGGAAGAAGAAAAAAAAAAGGAAGAAGAAGAAGAAAAGAAAAAAAAAGAAAAAAAAAGGAAAAAGAAAAGAAAAAGGAAAAAGAAAAAGAAAAGAAAAGAAAAT
Source organism: Elaeis guineensis (assembly GCF_000442705.2). Classification (NCBI taxonomy): domain Eukaryota; kingdom Viridiplantae; phylum Streptophyta; class Magnoliopsida; order Arecales; family Arecaceae; genus Elaeis; species Elaeis guineensis. The sequence continues at coordinate 31,511,661 of NC_025993.2, forward strand.
GCAAAATAGAAAAATAAAAAAAAAATAAGAAAAGAGAAAAATTCTCTCTCTCCCCTCTTTCTCCCTCTTTCTCTCTCTTTTCTCTCTTTCTCTCTCTCTATTGTCTCTCTCTAAAAAGAAAAAGAAAAAGAAAAAGAAAAAAATTATAATAATAAAAAATACATGTGAGAGAAAGTTTCTCTCATCTCTCTCTTAAGTCTTTCTCTCTCTAGAATTAGATTTTCTCTCTTTACATTCTCTCTCTATTTTCTCTCTCTAGATTTTCTCCCTATTTTCTCTCTCTAGATCTTTTATCTCTTTTTATGGATTTTGTCTCTCTAGGGTCATTCTCTCTCTGATTGCATCACAGACCCTAGGATAAACTTGAGATGAAAATATGATGATCTGAGACTGCTCCAAAATTCGTGCAGTAGATTAGATCCTGATCCGATCCTTCTTGGAAATTGATAACATCGATCATGGTTAATCCATATTAAGTCATCCTGATATAACCTCTGATGATCTCAATCATGATTGTCACTTTTGAAGGATACAAAGATTCTCTCTCCACTTTCTCTCTCTACTTTCTCTCTCATGACTGACTTTCTCTCTCTAAAAAAGGTCTATGAATCTTGTATCGAGTCATGCCTTCATCTTTTAGAAGCTCATATTGACTCTAACAAGATGATCCGAAGTTGCTTTGATATCCGTACTGTATGTCAACATCATTTGATCATATCAAGGATCTTTCAAATTCATTATTAAAGAATCCTATTGATTGATCTTGACCTTAATTCGATCTGTACTTCACGATTTCTTGATCAAGTCACTTAAATCTGACCCTCAGATCAGAGACCCTGAATTACCCTGGTATCTGGATGGACCGACACATCCGGACAATAATCCTCTTTCCTTATGATTTAATCTTATTATATTTATGGAATAGAAATTGATGATGATTTGATATTTTAAATAGGATTAGTTGATTCTTTTAATAAAGTCTGAAGATCTAAGATGAATGAGGTAAGTAGATCTTATGCTCTTTATTTATTTTTAAATGATCATGTTTTTATGTAAAGAATTGCTATTGATGAAATCATAAAATAAGGATCGGCATATGTGATATAAAAAAGTATATTTTATTATGAGCATTGATTTCATGAATATGTCTTATGAAAATAGCATGATTATGAAGTATGAATTTTATTATTTTTCCATCTATGTATATGTATGCTTTAAGAAAAAGATATAATGATTTCAACGGCTCTCAGATGGCTATGAATGAATCCCTTCGGGAAGGTCGACATCCGGAGCTAGCATCCACACGAAACATAGCCCTGCCAGCGGGTATAAAGTTGGCACATGAATTAAGAACTCTGTCGATTAAGAAACATGGCCCTGTCATGGGTATAATAGTGACCTTAGCACGAATATCTGTGAGCAATGTTTTGAAACATGACATGAATACATGATGAAAATGATTTACGATTCATGATTGTGAAATATACATGATTTATGCATGCATGATTAGTTTATAACTTGTTTTGTTATATGCTCTATGAAATACTTTATTTTGTATTATCTGTTATTTTCTAAATATTGTATTATCATGAAAAACTTATGCTTGGTACGATAAAGAAATGCAAGTTCTACTTACTGGGCTAGTGTAGCTCATATTCTTTTATTTTCTTTTTGTTTGAACAGAGAAATAAAGTTAGGATCGGCAAAAGGAATCCAAGCTTGAAGATCGGCATAGCAAGCTAAAAAATTTGATAACAGAAGTTTAATTTATTTTATAATCATAAATTTGTAGTTATATATAAATATTGAGATTCGAGTTAGTACTTGCTTTTGGATTTAGATGCTCTGAACCAATATTGATTCGATTATTTGATGAATAATAGAATTGAATTTTTTTATTTGATGGATTTTAGATGATTATGATGGATTGGCTTCGTGTTATCGTGGGCTCCATCCCTCGGTAGCATGGCCGTATTATGTCCCGGATTTGGGACGTGACAATATCAGATATCGACTCTGAAAAATAGTTAGAGGCAATGAGATCAGAAATTGACTCGATGCACTCAAACCAAGTCTGGACCTTGGTAGATCCACCTGAAGGTATTGTACCTATTGGGTGTAAATGGATCTTCAAGAGAAAGATAGGTGCAGATGAAAATGTGGAGACATTCAAGGCTAGGCTCGTAGAGAAAGGTTATAGTCAGCGTGAAGGCATTGACTATCAGGATACCTTTTCGTCCGTAGCCATGCTAAAATCCATCCGCACATTGCTTGCTGTTGCAATCTATTTCGATTATGAAATATGACAGATGGACGTGAAAACGGTGTTCTTAAATGGACATCTTGAGGAAGATATCTATATGGAACAGTCGCTTGATTTCACATCCAATGATGATGATCACAAGATCTGCAAGTTGCAAAGGTCCATTTATGGACTTAAGCAAGCATCTCAGAGTTGGAATACTCGTTTCAATGATGTGATCAAAACGTTTGGTTTCATCAAGAATGAGGAGGAACCATGTGTGTTCAAAAAGGTCAGTGGGAGCGCAGTTGTCTTCCTCGTACTGTACGTAGATGACATTCTCTTAATTGGGAATGACATTCCCATGTTGACCTCAGTCAAAGTATGGTTGTCTAAAGAATTCTCTATGAAAGATCTAGGAGAGGCATCCTTTATACTGGGTATTAAGGTCTATAGAGATAGACCAAATAGGATGCTGGGACTGTCACAGAAGATGTACATAGAGGAGGTGCTAAAAAGGTTTAGCATGAAAAACTCCAAAAGAGGTTTATTACCTTTTAGACATGGCATTCATCTCTCCAAGAAGATGTACCCTAGCACACCTGAGGAGATTGAACGCATGAGCAAGATCCCTTATGCTTCGACAATAGGGAGCCTCATGTATGTCATGCTATGTACACGACCTGATATAGCCCATGCTGTGAGTGTCACAAGCAGATATCAGTCAAATCCAGACGAAGAGCACTGGACTTCTGTGAAATATATCCTTAAGTACTTGAGAAGGACTAAGGATATGTTTCTAATCTTTGGAAATGGAGAACTCCAGATTCAGGGATATACAGACTCAGACTTTATGTCTGATATAGATGATCGAAAGTCGACATCTGGAAGTCTGTTCATGTGCAATGGTGGTGCAGTTAGCTGGAAGAGTTCCAAGCAGACAGTGATTGCTGATTCCACCATGGAGGCAGAGTATATTGCTGCATCGGAAGCTGCGAAGGAGGCATTCTGGTACAAGAAGTTTACCGCAGAGCTTGGAGTGATGTCATCGGATGCCATACCTCTTTACTGTGACAATAATGGCGCCATAACCCTAGCTAAGGAGCCAAGGTCTCACCAGAAGTCCAAGCACATCGAGTGGCGATTCCATCTGATCCGTGATTACCTCGAAAAGGATTATGTCGAGGTCAAGAGAGTCGACTCCACAGACAATGTGGCAGACCCGCTGACTAAGCCATTAGACCAGCAAAAGATCGAAGCCCACCTTGAGAAGATGGGACTTAGATATGTAGCCAATTGGCATTAGGTCAAGTGGGAGTTTGTTAGATGTGTGCCCTAGATGCTAGATCGGCTAACACATTCCTATACAGATTTAAGGGCAAATTTATAATTTTGACTATAAATGAATAAAAGGGTTATTCTTCTATCACATTGTGTACATTGTGTCTGTGATACATCCTTTAAGTTAGTGGGAATGTAAATTTATATTTTCAAGAGTTGAAAATATAAGGCATGAATTTACATAACTAACTCATAAACAGCTCCTGACCATAGGATCATCACGAGGATGGTGATCGATCTGGAAGGTTGGTGTACGATCACTTTCTTAGGGTAGATGTGTCTTGAGTCTATGGTGTGGAGACACCGGAGTGAGAGTACAGGTATTCGTTGAGAACGAGAGTACTGAGCGTGACCACTTCGAGCAGTCATAAGGAAGTCTACCTTCTCATCAATGACTAGCTCGATGCTGCAGTTGTGTGTCTAGTTCTTTGACCTGAGGTGCATCGATAGTTCACCTTGAGTGTGTTATAGTTTGACTACATCATAACTCGGTCTCCTAGCCATTCGGAACCCTGAAGTGTATGTTGGCTGTAGCATATTCATTGTAGGAACTAGGTCGCACCAAGATGGGATCTATCAACCTCGATAGATGAGAAGAGTAGTCCTATGATAATCGAAAGATCGAGTCCTTAAGCCCATGGCCATGGCAGAGTAAAATAATGGAAAAAGAGTTTTCCATTGGGGTTTCACATCGGACTCGGATCGATCGATTGATTCATATGACTGATGTTGGGTTTGATGAGTTCACCTTAACCCTAATTCAGTCGGAACTCATGATAGAGGAACTCAATCACACAGGTAGCTGCACCGAGAGGTTCGTCTTCAGTTCTGATGGGTTGCCACCACATACTACTAGGTGTCACTAATGGATTTTGGAAGCAATTAGAATGATATTGATGATCGATCATTCTAATTGTCTGAATCAGAAGAGTTCTGGTCCATCGAAAGGAGTTTCGATGATGTCGATGATGAGATCACGACATGTCTCATTACCATACAGAATTGAACCTAACTGGATCTCACAAACAAGGGTTAGGGTCTGGATGTCATCAATTGGGCTAACCCAATTGATTTGGATTAGATCCAATTAGGTTCAAAGAAATCGTGCTAGCACACGATTGAGCCTAACTTTCTCCTCGTGTAATCTTTTCTGTCTCTACTGAGCCAAATGTGATTTGACTCATCCAGAGAACTTTAGGAAGGTTTTTTTTAGTCTAAATGAAGTTTGTCCAGCTCAGAAAAGGCTTGACTTAATTCATGAGATGAATTTAAGACAACACCTACTAATTCCTAGCACCTGCCAATTTCATTTTAGGACATCTGTCAAAAGTTGACATATTGGTCTTAAACTGAAGAGGGCTCATTGGAGGATTTTTGTGGAGTGTCTACATGCCAAAACCCAATTGAATTGGGTGCCATAATTAGATTATGGCATGAGCTCAATTGGATTAAAGTGGGCGCCCCAAATGGATAAGAACCAAAGAGTCCTGATAAACATGGACTCTTTGGCGCCACCTTGATTGAGCTTGTCCAATGTTGGCGCCAACTTAGGAGAGAGGGTGGGGTTCTTATCTGATGTGATCAGATGACATCACTCCACCAATCAAAATTTTTTCAAAATTTATTGAAATTTTTTGATTGGTTGAATGATGTGGCACTGCGCAGCATACAGGGTCTATAAAAATCCTGCTGCGCCTAGGGTTTCATGGAAGAAATTATTTTATGCACAAAACCCAATAGCTGCCACCCCCTCCCCTCTTCTCCACATCCTCCTTGCTCTTCTTCCTCCCCTCTTCACATCCAAAGAGTTGGACGTCCATCTGGCAAAGATCCAAGGCGTGGTAACGCCTGGAATAGAAGGCTGCAGGACATCTTCGACAGGCTGCTGCTCCAACTTCAGAAGGAGTTCTGAAGCACTTTCAAATCAGATAAAGATCTGATTTTTGGAGCATAGATTCGCAAGGAGAAGATGTTCCAGATCCTGTCCGAGTGGATACCGGTAGAGGCCAGGCGCTTGCGTGGCTACATCAAAACCTTGGGCTGTGCAGAGATCATCTACAGAATAATCAGATTATCCTTGAGGTACTTCTTCTTTCATCATAGATTTAGATTTAATTTTAGATTTTAAATATCAGATAATAAAATTAGATCTAGAGAATTAGATCTGAAATATGTAAGATAAATTTTTTTTAAAATTATTCCGTCCCAGATTTGATGAAATCTGAAAAATCCTATGAGAAAAAGTGGTTTTCCTCCTTCAAAAATCATATACCAAGATCTATAAAAAGTAAGTAAAATAAAAGGTCCTAAAATATATTTGCATAGACATAGATTTTAGTCTCAATCTGTTGATACATTCTCCCACATATTTATAGACCACTCCCAACGACGGTCAAACCAGAAAAATAAGACTAGCTAATGAGCCTAATGCCACCAAGAGTATAGACCCAGATTTTGGTTCCTCAATTTCTAAATATTTCCAAATGGCAATATCTCATAGAATGTACTGGTTCACTCTGGCAATGAATTGTCAGTAACTGGAAAGGATGTTCATCATGAAAGAACAAAGATTCAAGAACTATTTTATGCAACTAGAGATACAGATAATGTCTTCTCCTTGTATGAAATCAAGGACAGATACTGGATATAAAGTTGCGGAGTATGGAAGTGGGCCTGCAACGTAGCAGGAAATAAAAGTATAGGATAGAAGAATCAAACATACTTCCCGTTTGGTTAAAGCTGAATTTTGAACAACAGGAATAATTGGATGAGTTTCCTGGTTTCATCTAAAAATGGCTTATAATTTCCTCATATTTCCTTTCATTAAGACTTGCTTCCAGACAGCACCCACTATTCTAATCCACAAGCTATTAAACTTCATAGCTCCAAAGAGGATCACATTATTTAGTGAAGGGCAATGGACTGCAAAACTAACACTAAATCACCCAAGTGGATTCATGGTTGACATCAAAAAAATGTTTTTGCTTCTTGCAAAAGAACTTACACCTCTTAAGACGTCCAGTTTTTTCTTCCACATAATTCCACCTTCTAATACACATTATATAACTAAAAAGAAAGTTACCATTCTTACTCTATATCAACACATATTCTTCCATATAATAAAGAACCTTCACCTTTTGCAAAATTTTATAATCACCAAGTAGAATCTACCTAGTGCAACAAGACTGGCCGGCAGCGACTTGATATATGTGACCCTTCTGATGTAATTACAATGAAAGATTAAATATGGATTACCCAAAGGAAAGGATTGATTAATTTTCCCAACAAGTTAGATGAAAACCTTTACTCTCTGTTTGGATCTCTAGAATGAGTGTTGACATGGAATGGGGAAGTTAATTTGGCTAGATCCCAACGGCTGGTATGACAGAACGGGATCACATTTCCTTTCGAATCAGAATTCCTTTATTTGAGGGAATGGCAATGCCACTCATACATAGTAGGAAGGGTCAGTCCCAACTCCCATGATATTGGAAATGAATAATTTTCCAGATAATAAATTAACTAATTAACAACATTTATGGTATAAAATATTAACAAATAATATATTTTACATAAATCATCTATCGTTATGATACTAATATTACAATTAAAATATTATTTTATTTGAGAGCTAGTGAAAATATAAGGTATATATCATGCATTTTAATATTATATCAACTATTAATAAAGCTTTATTATGTATCATAATACTAGGAAATGGGAATTGTTCCATGCATGTTAAATAAAAATAAAAATAGAAATATAAACTATTAACCAGCGTGTAGCATAAAACACATTAAATAGACATTAAAAAAATAAATATATTAAATAATAAGGAAATAATCTAAATAAATAACTATAAGCATAAAGATATATAAATAATAAATATATAAATATGAATGTGCTGACTACATCAAAATATAAATACAACTTAAAGAAAAATAAACTGAATAAACTAAAAACTAGATAATTAAAAATATACAGATTAAAATCAAAAAAATAAAATTAAATATAAGAAATAAAATAGAAATAATAAAATAAAAAGAAATAAAATTAATGAGATACTGAAAAATTAACATAAAATTGATGATATTCTAATATATAACTAGTTTAATTTGATATTAGAATTCAACTACTAATCTTTTTGCATGAATTACTTTGCTTCATATCCAAACAGTAGAATGGAATCGCAAATCCAATTCCTTTCCTTTCATTCCAATTCTTTTTTACTCCTAGAAAGCAAGCGTAGCATAACTGAGTCTATCAGCATATAACTTTAGGTGTCTAGTCGATAGAGAATTGTGCTTGATGATCAAGGGGGACCTTGTGTCTTCTTAGTCTGAAGAAATAAAAAAGCCAATGTCTTCTAGTGTTACAAATTCTCAAATGTGTTGCTCGCTTGTCATCACCATCTTTTATGATTTTTTTTTTTTAATGTTATTACATGGACTTAGACACAAGAGTCAGACTCAGACCCATCCAAGATCCAACAGTCTGACCCAGTAAGAGGAGAAAAGGTAATAACAAAATACATACAAAGATATTTTTAACTAAAAGAAATGTACTCAAATATTGTATTAAAAAAAAAAGCAAATATTAAAACATATTATTTTCTATCATCTCCCAATATACATGTTTCTCATCCAAAGTTCCCAATTATTTAGTGGTCAAACACATTGTTGGAAGAGGTGGAGAGTCCATCTCTCTACCAATATCTTATAGCTTCAATCATAAAGATTTCCTGTATCCAAGTGTGCCAAGCATATCCATTAGGATATGTATCTGACTTGGATTCTAGGAGTTGGGTGTGAATGTCCAGGTAACACAGAACACTGGAGGAAAATATAAGAGTGGTGTTGTCACATGTTATTGAAAGGAGATTGTGAATGTCTTAAACATTCACTTAAGAAGACTTTATTTGAGAAGCAGCACTGGGCAAAACGAACAATTTGTTCATGAGCAGCTCATTTTCAGCTTAAAATTTAGTTCAACATTGGTTCATCTGATCAGAAGACAAGAAACAAGATTTTAAACTAGGAAATAGTTTACCCAAACATATGTTGGGCAAAATCACATTTGGCTTAATATGGATGAAAATATAAATACATAAACAAGTATAACTCGTTTACTGATTATTTATAGATAAGAAATAGTTCAATATTTATAACTAGCTATTAACAAATCTATTCAAATGACTACAACATCCACTAGATCTGAATCTAATCGCTCCAGTTTCTAATTATTTGCATATTAAGTTATGAACATTGCAACAGTTAGATCCATTGACCCAACAAGTCAAACTCCTATTTGCTTGTTAACGCTGACCCATTAGATTCAATTCTAATGGCATATTTTAGTGGGAGGAAACTGAAAGATGGTATAACCCCTCGATTATTTACCCTCTCTCGTATCTCAAAGTTGCAGCTGCCAGCCATCTTTCGCTCCTCTACTCTCATCCCTCCACCAAAGAGGTCCAACACTTCTGCCTCCCTTCTACCTCACCCTTCTGATGAAGCAAGGCATATCATCCCTCTCTGTCCTCTCTCTCTTAGCACTTGAACATCTGCCTTTCCATTGCATCAAACCAGGAACCAAGAGGCAGTTGAAGCATCAATCTCATGCATGAGTCTTTTCCTGCTAACTCGAATCTCAAGCACATCTGTCAATAGGAGATTCATATCCAAGGTCTGGTTTGAGACCAACGGATGAGAGATAAGAGATGGAGGACTCAGTTTTACCTCAGCAAATATATTAGCTTGTGTTTTCTATGCAATTGCTAAGACTCAAAAATCCAACCTTGTTATGTCAAGTCCATGAGAGTGGAGCATGAGCTGGCACAATAGAAAACAAGTCAAGCTTGAGCCAACTCTTTCTAGCTTATCTCGAGCTTGAACTAACCATCTAAAATTTGGGGTCAAGCTTGAAATGGCCTTGGTCAGTCTTTCAGCTTCTTTACACCTCTTGTGGAAAAAAATTGCTAGCATCAATATTAATACTTATGTGACAAGCCCCTTGATATAATCCAAAATCATGCCGTGATGCATCATAGGGCTGCTACTAAGTTATTTTTAATAGATTTAATTTTATTCATCAATTCTCTATATTTTCTTCATTATTTCTAATTTTAGTGGGTTATTCTGTAATGAAGGGCTGAGATTAAAAGATCACAATCTTTATTTGATAACTTGATAAGTGTTTGCAGCAATACTCTTCATGGCACTGTTCATTCTACATTAACTATTAACACTGAATGCCATATTAGCTCTAAGCATGTTTTCTGGGGAAAGTTTTGGAATTATGAGGATCTGAGTTAAGGTTTTTCTATATATAGTCTCAAAGTAGTGTACAGGCTTTATGATTAATTTCATTATTGAATAAAGATGAACTTTTCCTTTGGGGGGACTGATGGGGAAATTATTGTTGCAAATCAATCCCTATGTGAGGCTTGGATTTGGTGCAAGACAAATCCTTATGTGCGATGCCTACGTTCTAGAGGAGCCCATTATAATCTTTCAACCTATCATCCTTTTCATAATAATCTGCATTTTGTTTTCTTTTCCCTTTATTTCTTTCTTTCTAGTATCGATACCTACTTGCTTTCGCTTGATATCTACTCGTTTCACTGATCCCTTTTCCTAAAAGAAGTCACCTTTCTAGTTTAGTTATTGTAAACTCTTTCTTGAAGAAGCAGAAAGCCATTAGATCTATTCCTAAGCACATCCAAACCATCTTCATCCCCTAACTGAGTCCTAACTTCATATTGTTTGGATTCATCTCAAATCCACGATCAACTTTGCATTAAAAGTCCAGATTTCATAGTTCTAGATTTTTTGAAAATTCAGATCTAGACTTCAAATTCAAGCAACCTATAGATTTCAATCCTTTTCCTAAACCCTAATAAGTTTTCTTCCTTTGACTGTCCTACATCTCCCTACAACTTGTTTCTCATCAGCAATAATACACCGCGTCGAACTAAACTAAAAATCAGCTCCATTGGTTCCCTTGACAAAAACCCCTGTCATAGGTCATTCCAGTTTTCAACCTTTTTGGCATTATGACTCCTAAAGAACACCCCATCTTTCTTCGATGTTCTAACAAGCTTTCATCCCAATTCCTTATCAGAAATGTTTTCAAGTATCATTTGCAAGACAAGCATTTCAACGGCTTTCCAACCTGGTATATAATGCAATAAATAATAATAATGCAAAAAATTTATCATTAATTTTGTATACTGATGAAGGGAAAACTATCCCCTTCTATAAGAAGCATTACGCTATACTATAGTCATTACACCAACTCTTAAAGTTCTATTAGGAAACCAATGGGATGTTTACGGTCCCAAGAAATGGATGTTTAAAGATGGAAGGAGCATGAGTTCCATATTTGTTTTAAGTATTGTTGGTGCAAAAATCCGCTTGTGCCGGAGAAGTTGGAGTCGAGGGAGTCGCGGTCGCCACCGGGACCTGCAAAAAAAGTCTAAACCGGAGGTGGGGTTGCTCCGGCAAGACCCTCCGACGCTCAAGTCAGTTCTCTGTCTCAACAAGAATGGAGCGCTCGAACGAAAATTTTAGCAGAGTTTCTAGGTAAAAACAAGAGCTTATAGAATAACGTATCTGGGGTTCTCCTTTTATAGACGAAGGGGGCAAAAAGCTGATGGTGACGCCTGTAACCGTCTGGTCGTGGGCCGCCCAGAACCAGGAGGAATTTATTGTGGAGGATAGTGGAGCGGGATCGTGGCTATCGCCGTGGCTCGCCACGTGGAATCAGTTACGGAAAGTGGAGTGGCGTCCGCTGTCGTGACTCGTCAGGGAGTGGAGTAGAGTCATGGCCGTTAATACGGCCTGTCAGGGAGTAATGGAGCTACGCAGGGTCCGCCGCAGGGAGTGGAGCAGAGTCGTGGCCGTTAATACGGCCTGTCAGGGAGTAATGGAGCTACGTAGGGTCCGCCGCAGGGAGTGGAGCAGAGTAGTGGCTGTTAATATGGCCTGTCAGGGGGTCCAGACTTGTCGGCCGAAGTTCGGCTGGAGTCGATGGCGAGGTCCGGTACCCGTAGGAGTTTGGGCGAGGTCTTCCCGCAGTCGGAATAGAAGACGGAGTCTGACTCTCGTAGAAGTCCGGACACAGTCTACTTGCAGCAGAAATCATGGACGGAGCCCGGCTCCCGTAGGAGTCCGGGCAGAGTCTTCCTTGTAGCAGAAGTCGTGGATGGAGCCCGGCTTCCGTAGGAGTCCGGGCGGAGTCTTCCTTGCAGCAGAAGTCGTGGACGGAGCCCGGCTCCCGTAGGAGTCCGGGCGGAGTCTTCCTTGTAGCAGACGTCGTGGACGGAGCCCGGCTCCCGTAGGAGTCCGGGCAGAGTCTTCCTTGCAGTAGAAGTCGTGGATGGAGCCCGGCTCCCGTAGGAGTCCGGGCGGAGTCTTCCTTGCAGCAGAAGTCGTGGACGGAGCCTGGCTCCCGTAGGAGTCCGAGCGGAGTCTTCCTTGCAGCAGAAGTCGTGGACGGAGCCCGGCTCCCGTAGGAGTCCGGGCAGAGTCTTCCTTGCAGCAGAAGTCGGGGATGGAGCCCGGCTCCCGTAAAAGTCCGAGCGGAGTCTTCCTTGTAGCGAAAATCATGGACGGAGTCCGGCTCCCGTAGGAGTCCGGGTGGAGTCTTCCTTGCAGCAGAAGTCGTGGACAGAGCCCGGCTCCCGTAGGAGTCTGGGCGGAGTCTTCCTTGTAGCGAAAATCATGGATGGAGCCCGGCTCCCGTAGAAGTCCGGGCGGAGTCTTCCTTGCAGTAGAAGTCGTGGACGGAGCCCGGCTCCCGTAGGAGTCCGGGCGGAGTCTTCCTTGCAGTAGAAGTCGTGGACGAAGCCCGGCTCCCGTAGGAGTCCGGGCAGAGTCTTCCTTGCAGCAGAAGTCGTGGACGGAGCCCGGCTCCCGTAGGAGTCCGGGCGGAGTCTTCCTTGCAGCAGAAGTCGTGGATGGAGTCTGGCTCCCGTAGGAGTCCGGGCAGAGTCTTCCTTGCAGTAGAAGTCATGGACGGAGCCAGGCTCCCGTAGGAGTTCGGGCAAAGTCTTCCTTGCAGTAGAAGTCGTGGACGGAGCCCAGCTCCCGTAGGAGTCCAGGCAGAGTCTTCCTTGCAGCAGAAGTCGTGGACGGAGCCCGACTCCCGTAGGAGTCCGGGTGGAGTCTTCCTCGTAGCGGGAATCGTGGACGGAGCCCGGCTCTTGTAGGAGTCCGGGCGGAGTCTTCCTTGCAGCAGAAGTCGTGGACGGAGCCCGGCTCCCGTAGGAGTCCGGGCGGAGTCTTCTTTGCAGCAGAAGTCGTGGACGGAGCCCGGCTCCCGTAGGAGTCCGGGCAGAGCCTTCCTTGCAGCAGAAGTCGTGGACGGAGCCCGGCTCCCGTAGGAGTCCGGGTGGAGTCTTCCTTGTAGCGAAAATCGTGGACGGGGCCCGGCTCCCGTAGGAGTCCGGGCGGAGTCTTCCTTGCAGCAGAAGTCGTGGACGGAGCCCGGCTCCCGTAGTAGTCCGGGCGGAGTCTTCCTTGTAGCGAAAATCGTGGACGGAGCCCGGCTCCCGTAGGAGTCCGGGCGGAGTCTTCCTTTTAGTAGAAGTCGTGGACGGAGCCCGGCTCCCGTAGGAGTCCGGGCAGAGTCTTCCTTGCAGTAGAAGTCATGGACGGAGCCCGGCTCTCGTAGGAGTCCGGGCAGAGTCTTCCTTGCAGCAGAAGTCATGGACGGAGCTCGGCTCCCGTAGGAGTCCGGGCGGAGTCTTCCTTGTTGCGGAAATCATGGACGGAGCCCGGCTCCCGTAGGAGTCCGGGCGGAGTCTTCCTTGCAGCAGAAGTCGTGGACGGAGCCCGGCTCCCGTAGGAATCCAGGCGGAGTCTTCCTTGTAGCGGAAATCGTGGACGGAGCCCGGCTCCCGTTGGAGTCCGGGTGGAGTCTTCCTTGCAGTAGAAGTCATGGACGGAGCCCGGCTCCCGTAGGAGTTCGGGCAGAGTCTTCCTTGCAGTAGAAGTCGTGGACGGAGCCCGGCTCCCGTAGGAGTCCAGGCGGAGTCTTCCTTGCAATAGAAGTCGTGGATGGAGCCCAGCTCTCGTAGGAGTCCGGGCGGAGTCTTCCTTGCAGCAGAAGTCATGGACGGAGCCTGGCTCCCGTAGGAGTCCGGGCAGAGTCTTTCTTACAGTAGAAGTCGTGGATGGAGCCCGACTCCCGTAGGAGTCCGGGCAGAGTCTTCCTTCCAGTAGAAGTCGTGGACGGAGCCCGGCTCCCGTAGGAGTCCGGACAGAGTCTTCCTTGCAGCAGAAGTCATGGACGGAGCCCGGCTCCCGTAGGAGTCCGGGCGGAGTCTTCCTTGCAGCAGAAGTCGTGGACGGAGCCCGGCTCTCGTAGGAGTCCGGGCGGAGTCTTCCTTGCAACAGAAGTCGTGGACGGAGCCCGGCTCCCGTAGGAGTTCGGGCAGAGTCTTCCTTGCAGCAGAAGTCGTGGACGGAGCCCGGCTCCCGTAGGAGTCCGGGCGGAGTCTTCCTTGTAGTGGAAATCATGGACGGAGCCTGGCTCCCGTAGGAGTCCGGGCAGAGTCTTCCTTGCAGTAGAAGTCGTGGACGGAGCCCGGCTCCCGTAGGAGTCCGGACGGAGTCTTCCAACAGTAGTCGAAAGTACAGAGGGTCAATCCCGCCAAGAACTTCGACCGAGGGAATTTTATACCCAACATCAGTCCCCCCACTTTCGAGTTTGAATTTCGAATGAAGAAAGTACGAAGAGGTTGTCGCAGTCGAAGTTCTCCCCCTGACGTCCGTGCGCAACCATCCTTGGATATGTCGGCATTTAATGCACGCATGTCGGAGCTCTTTTTTCGATTAGGGTGACCCGAAGAGTCTTTTCGGAACCCCCATCGGGACGTGATCCCAAGCGTCGCACCATGAAAGTTTGCGAACAGTCAACCCTCGGTAGCGGCGAGTGGGACATGCGGGACACGTGGTGAGCACCGGTTGGTCTAGGGACACTCGCCACCATAGTTGCGCTGATATCCGCTGCCTATTTAAACCCCCCACCCTTCCCTTGGGGGCTTTACCTCGCCTGAAGGACGACACCTTTCCTTCGCCTGAGAGCTTAGCTACTCAGCCACTCCATCGGTGCCCCTGCCAACTCCGAGCGTCCTCCATGCCGATCTTTGTCGTCTCTCTGTCGTCTCCAGCCCCCCGATTCCTCTCTAAGGGGTTCCCTCGCCAGGGCCTCTGCCTCGGAGGCCATCCTCAAGAGGATGTCACGGGCTTGGAGGAGGGCAAGGAGGAAAACAGCAGTCTGCGAGTTCTCCGGTCATCGAGCGGCCGCTGAAGATTCCCATCGCTTCAAAGGGGGCTCGAGAGAGAATTCCTTCAACAACAGGGGTTTAATAACGGGGACAGCCGGTGAAGGTATTCTGCTTGAGAATTTCGGAGTAGCAAGACGGGGTGACACCAGTCAAGAGGGCAGAGCTGTCGTCACAAGCTGTGGCGGGATCCTTGATGTCGTCGGGGCCGAGGGACCAGAAGCGATCAGCGTCGACGGTGGGGCAGTAAGACTTGTTGCGGGGACGGTGGAAGTAGCGCATGCCGACCTTGCCGGAACACTTAGGACGGTGGTTGTCATGGAGCATTCGGTGATGGCGCATATCTCTGGCGCCATTGCTGCCTCCGGGGTAACTCCGGTTCTTCTTGAAACAGGTCTTCATCGCCGCTACCGTGGCCCTTACTGTCCCCTGAAATCTATCCCATCCTTTTCCCCCTAGGGTTGGAATTTCGGAGGTGGAGCGGAACAAGGTGGGGGCGAGAGCCGATAGGCTTGTCACACATACTGGGAAACGCGGCTGGGAAGGACAGAAACGGGAAGAGAAGTTTGTAGCTTGAAGTGGCCTCTGGTGTATCCCTTCCAAGCCGTGTACTTGAGCCCTGTAATAATGTATTCTTTTTCGGCCCTCCGGGTCTTGTAACGTACATCTTGTTAGTCGAAAAATGAAGAGATGATTTTGTTACCTTGTCCGTACTTTGCGTCGAATCATTGTCTGCCGATCTTTTCCTTTGCCGTTGTTATTGTTGTGTTCCCTTCCCCTCCTTTTTTTTCTTCTCTCTTTTTTTTTTTTTTTTTTGACGTCGTCCTTAGGTTATCGATGGTTGTCACGCCGGCTCGCCTTTTAGTTACCCCCTTCCTTCAACCCCAATGGCTCTATAATGCATACGAGAGGGCAATTTTCCACTACCTTTTTCTCATGCGTTGAATTGTCGTTTGCCGAGCTTCTTTTCGGCCCTTGTGTCGTTCGAAGGTACCCGGTTGCCATCGCATCGACCCATCTTTTTCGTCCGTGACTGCAGAGTCGTCAGGAGCCATTCGGGTTTGGTGCCCCCATCAGGGCTCGGGCTCGGAGGTCTGAGCTTTTGTCACCCTGAGGAAGTTGTCTTACCTTGGGTTTGTGTTAAAAGCTTCCTTGAAAGCTGGGGTTTTTTATGAGAGTCCCAGTCTTTGTCGAGACAGAGTTCTCTGCATTTTGGATGCTGTTTGTTTTTCATTCGTCATTGACGTGACCCATCGCCTTCCTTCCTTTTTTTTTTCTTTTTCGCTTGAAATTTTTCCTCCGTTTTTGGGGAGGCTACGGGAGTTCGGCTCCCGTAGGCGAAGTCGGGGCGTAGTTTGGCTCCTGTGGGAGTGCGGGCGGAGTCTTCTTGCAATTAAAGTCAGGTGTGAAGTCTGGCTCCCGTAGGAGTCCAGACGGAGCTTTCCAACAGTTGAAGTCGGCGACGGAGCCCGGCTCCCGTAGGAGTCCGGGCGGAGCTTACCAGCAGTTGAAGTTGGTGACGGAGCCCGGCTCCCGTAGGAGTCCGGGCGGAGTTTACCAGCAGTTGAAGTTGGTGACGGAGCCCGACTCCCGTAGGAGTCCGGGCGGAGTCTTCCTTACGAGGGGGCCGTTGAGGAAAGTCCCTCCCTCTTTTTCTCTTCTGGTCTTCGAACGATCGGACTTTAGATTGACATCGAGATGGGGTTCTTCTCCCATTCCTGTCGTAACAGGTTTCAGCTCTGGTTAGGACGGGGTCCTCCTTTTGTCTCTAGCAGGGCTGTGGGGTCGCGTATGGGCGCTGTAGGGCCTCTCCCCTCATCCGGTCTAAAGGGAACCGAGACTTCGACTTTGCTCAAGTTAGGGCGAGGTTCTCCTCCTGTCCCTAACAGAGCTGTGGGGGCGCGTACGGGCATTGTAGGGCCTCTCCCTCCATCCAGTCTAAAGGGAACCGGGCCTTCGACTTTGCTCAAGTTAGGACGAGGTTCTCCTCCTGTCCCTAACAGGGCTGTGGGGGTGCGTGCGAGCGTTGTAGGGCCTCTCCCCCCATCCGATCTAAGGGGAACCGGACCTTCGACTTTGCTCAAGTTAGGGCGAGGTTCTTCTCCTGTCCCTAACAGGGCTGTGGGGGCACGTACGGGTGTTGTAGGGCCTCTCCCCCATCCGATCTAAAGGGAACCGGGCCTTCGACTTTGCTCAAGTTAGGGCGAGGTTCTCCTCCTGTCCCTAACAGGGCTGTGGGGGCGCGTACGGGCATTGTAGGGCCTCTCCCCCCATCCGGTCTAAAGGGAACCGGGCCTTCGACTTTGTCGAGACGAGGTTTCCCTCTCGCTTCCGAGATAATTTATTTGGATTGTCCTGTGGATGTAGGACAGTGCCAAAGACATGTAGATGTACAACTTTTAGTTAAAATGAAGTTATTGGTAGTACATTCGTAAGTTCTCCAAGCTCCACGGTCGCGGGAGGTCGGCTCCTCCGAGCTCTTTAAGATAATAAGTTTCGGGCCGAACTACTTCTTTGACCTCATATGGGCCTTCCCAGTTAGGGGCGAGCTTCCCTCGATCCTGAGGCTGCGAGACAGCGGCTCATCGAAGCACTAGATCTCCTGCTCTGAAGACTTTGTTCTTGACCCAGGCATTATAGTATCTAGTGACTTTCTGTCTGTAGGCTGCCATTCGAACCTGAGCTATCTCCCGTCTTTCTTCCAGCAGGTCGAGGTTGGCTTTAATACTTTGCGAATTTTGATGTTCGTCAAATGCTACGACTCGCGCCGACGGGAGTTTAAGCTCAATTGGGATGACGGCCTCCATACCGAAGGCCAAAGCAAAGGGGGTTTCCCCTGTGGGCAGCCTTTGGGTAGTTCGATACGCCCACAGCACATGATAAAGTTCGTCCGTCCAGGTTCCCTTCGCCTTTTCGAGCCTTGTCTTAATCTCCTGCAAAAGGGTTCTGTTAGTTACCTCAGCTTCGCCGTTCGCCTGAGAATGGGCTACCAATGTGAAGTTGTGGGAGATGTTTAGATCTTCGCAGAATTCGATAAATTTCGCTCCCGCGAATTGCCGTCCATTATCAGTGATTAGGGTTCTAGGCAGACCGAACCTACATACGATCGACTTCCAGATGAAATCTTGCACTTTTGCTTCTGTGATTTTTGCCAGTGGTTCGGCTTCAACCCATTTGGTGAAGTAGTCGATCGCTACAAGGAGGAACTTCCTCTGCCCAGACGCCATAGGAAAGGGGCCAAGGATGTCCATCCCCCACTGTGCAAAAGGCCATGGGGCACTCAAGGGTGTGAGCTCAGTGGCGGGCTGTCTCTGGACGTTAGCATATCTCTGGCATCGATCGCACTTTCTGACATATTCGATTGAATCATGATGCATTGTCAGCCAGTAATACCCTTGGTGGAGCAACTTGTGGGATAAAGATCTAGCCCCCAAATGGTTTCCGTAGATTTCTTCATGTACTTCCCACAAGGCGTAGTCAGCTTCCGAAGGCCGGAGGCATTTTAAGAGGGGCAAGGAGTATGATCTCTTGTACAATTTGCCCTCATAAAGGATATACCGGGAGGCTTGGTTTCGGAGCTTCTGAGCTTCTTTCGCATCCTGGGGGAGAACTCCATCTTTGAGATAGATTACCAGGGGGTCGACCCAGCTGGGCTCGTGGTCAATTTCCATCACGGGCCGTGACTCTTCTGTACTCGGGTGCTTCAGAACTTCAAAGAGAACGCCCTTGGGCAGTTCGGCCGGAGCCAGCATCGCCAGCTTGGAGAGAAGGTCAGCCCTGGTATTTTCCGACCTTGGGACCTGTTTGATGTTGAAGCTGCTAAAGGCGGAGACGAGCTCCTTTACCCTTTCAAGGTATTTGGCCATACTGTCCTCCCGCGCTTCGTAACTTCCGCTGACTTGTCCCACTACTAGTTGAGAGTCGCTGTGGACCCGGAGCTGGTCTATTCCCAGCTCTTTGACGACCCTTAGTCCCACAATCAGAGCTTCATATTCCGCCCCATTGTTTGTTGCGGGAAACTCAAAACGTAGAGCGTACTCCGCGATGATTCCCTCCGGACTGACCAAGATTAGGCCTGCACCCGCGCCTGACATGTTGGAAGACCCATCCACATAGAGGGCCCAAAAGCGATCAGAGGGATCCGCTTCTTCTTTGGGGGAGTTCGGTCGGGACTTCAGGTCGTCAATTTTACTTTGTTCAGGTTCAGCCTCCTCTGGGATAGTACACTCCACTATGAAATCTGCCAGCACTTGGGCCTTCACTGCTGGCCTGGGTCGATAGTTGATGTCGAATTCTGTGAGCTCGATCGCCCACTTTGCCATCCTCCCAGAGGCGTCCGCCCGGTGCAAAATCACTTTGATCGATTGATCAGTGAGCAGCGTCACGGTGTGCCCTTGAAAGTAGGGCCGAAGCCTCCGGACTGCAATCAACAAGGCATAAGTCAATTTTTCTAATTTGGTGTACCTGATCTCGGCGTCCCTCAAAGTGCGGCTGACATAGTAGATTGACCGTTGGACCTTCGCTTCTTCTTTGACAAGGACGGCCGCGAGAGCCATGGGAGAGACCGCTAGGTACAAAAATAGTTCCTCCTCAGGCTCCGGCTTCGCCAACAGCGGGGGTGAGCCGAGGTAGCTCCTTAGTTCCTCGAATGCCTGTTGGCACTCAGGGGTCCAACAGAAGTTCTTGGGCTGCTTGAGGGTTTGAAAGAAGGGTAAGCACCGTTCGGCCGACCTTGCGACGAAGCGATTCAGGGCCGCTATCCTCCCCGTGAGGCGCTGAACTTCTTTTATCGACTTAGGGGCGGCCATCTCCTGGATGGCATGAATTTTCTCTGGATTGGCCTCGATCCCGCGCTCCGACACCATGAAGCCCAGAAACTTTCCCGAGGTTACCCCGAAAGCATATTTAGTTGGGTTCAGCTTCATTCTATATTTTTGGAGAGCGTCGAAGGTCTCCTCGAGGTCGGTGATGTGATCTCTGGAAGATTTGCTCTTTACGAGCATATCGTCCACGTAGACCTCCATGTTACGGCCGATCTGCTCCTTGAAGATTTTGTTCACCAGCCGTTGGTAGGTTGCGCCCGTATTTTTGAGGCCAAAAGGCATGACCCTGTAATAGTAAAGGCCACGATTAGTGATGAAAGCGGTCTTTTCTTCGTCTTTCGATGCCATTCTGATTTGATTATAGTCGAAGAATGCATCCATGAAGGTGAGGAGCTCATGGCCCGAGGTCGCGTCCACCAGTTGATCGATTCTGGGAAGGGGGTAGCTGTCCTTTGGACAGGCCTTATTCAACTTTTTGAAGTCTATGCACATCCTCCACTTGCCGTTTGCTTTTTTGACTAGAACAACGTTGGAAATCCAATCAGGATAATTGACTTCCTTAATGAATCCGGCTTTAAGAAGCTTGTCCACTTCCTCGGCTATCGCCTTCTGCCTCTCCGGTGCATGACCTCGGATTTTTTCTTTCGTCGGTGGATACTTTGGATCGACGGTCAGGCGGTGCTCCATGACTTCCGTGTCAATCCCTGGCATGTCTGCTGGGACCCAAGCGAAAACGTCCGCATTCCTTCGTAGAAAATCAATGAGCCGCGTTCGCACCTCCTCCTCCAGGTTGGAGCCGATCATCACTACATGCTCCGCGTTCCCGTCATTCAAAGGGATTGGTACCAGATCTTCAATTGGGGCGCCCCTCTCTTCGGTGAGGTCATCGCGAGCATCCAATCCATCAATGGGACAGGGGTCAGATTGGTCGCTTCCTTGCAGGGCTATGCTGTAGCAGTGCCTAGCTAGGGCTTGGTCTCCCCGGACCTCTCCGATCCCCTGGCTAGTGGAGAATTTCAACTTCAAATGGTAGGTTGACACGACGGCTCAGAGAGCATTGAGGCCAGGTCGGTCGAGGATTGCATTGTAGGCTGACGGCGCCTTCACCACCAAGAAATTCACCAGAGCCCTGGATTGCCTTGGATATCGACCTGCGATCACAATCAAAGTTATCATTCCTTCTGTCGGAACAGCCTCGCCGGTAAACCCTACCAGAGGGGTGCTAATCGGTCTCAAATGGCCGTCAAGGATGGACATTCTTGAAAAGACATCGTAGAACAAGATGTCGGCCGAGCTTCCATTGTTGACGAGAATGCGACGGACGTCGTAATTTGCGATATTCATGAAAACTATGACCACGTCGTTATGAGGGAATTGGACTCCCTGGGCATCTCCTCCAGTGAAGGTTATGGGCTCTTCAGTCTTTTGCCGCTTGGGGGGTACGGCTGGTACGTTGGTTGCTTCCTGCCGGGATCCTCCTGAGACGGTGTTCGCGAAATCCGTAGGAGGCCGATTGTCCGACCACTCCATGCCGGCGACCATTGCCGGAGGATGCAGGGTCCGGGAAACCAGAGGCGGGATCGGGGCCCGAGGTATGGCTGCGAAGACCATGGGTAGCTGTGCAGATGCTTCGCGAGAAGACATCGGGCGAGGACCCAGTGGGGGGGAGGAGGAGCGGGTGCCGGAGAATATGATCAGAGGTGGCCCCGTTGAGCGCTCCTTTAAGAACAAGGATACTGCGAAGACACAGTACCCTTCCTCTAGCGCCAATCCTGTTGGTGCAAAAATCTGCTTGCGTCGGAGAAGTTGGAGTCGAGGGAGTCGCGGTCGTCATCGGGACCTGCAAAAGAAGTCTAAACCGGAGGTGGGGTTGCTCCGGCAAGACCCTCCGACGCTCAAGTCAGTTCTCTGCCTCAACAAGAATGGAGCGTTCGAACGAAAATTTTAGCAGAGTTTCTAGGTAAAAACAAGAGCTTATAGAATAATGTATATGGGGTTCTCCTTTTATAGGCGAAGGGGGCAACAAGCTGATGGTGACGCCTGTAACCGTCTGGTCGTGAGCCGCCCAGAACCAGAAGGAATTTATTGCGGAGGGTAGTGGAGTAGGATCGTGGCTATCGCCGTGGCTCGCCACGTGGAATCAGTTACGGGAAGTGGAGCGGCGTCCGCTATCGTGACTCGTCAGGGAGTGGAGCAGAGTCATGGCTGTTAATACGGCCTGTCAGGGAGTAATGGAGCTACGCAGGGTCCACCGCAGGGAGTGGAGCAGAGTCGTGGCCGTTAATACGGCCTGTCAAGGAGTAATGGAGCTACGCAGGGTCCGCCGCAGGGAGTGGAACAGAGTAGTAGCCGTTAATACGGCCTGTCAGGGGGTCCAGACTTGTCGGCCGAAGTTCGGCTGGAGTCGGTGGCGAGGTCCGGTACCCGTAGGAGTTTGGGCGAGGTCTTCCCGCAGTCGGAATAGAAGACGGAGTCTGACTCTCGTAGATGTCCGGACGCAGTCTACTTGCAGCAGAAATCGTGGACGGAGCCCGGCTCCCGTAGGAGTCCGGGCAGAGTCTTCCTTGCAGCAGAAGTCGTGGACGGAGCCCGGCTCCCGTAGGAGTCCGGGCGGAGTCTTCCTTGCAGCAGAAGTCGTGGATGGAGCCCGGCTCCCGTAGGAGTCCGAGCGGAGTCTTCCTTGCAGCAGAAGTCGTGGACGGAGCCCGGCTCCCGTAGGAGTCTGGACAGAGTCTTCCTTGCAGCAGAAGTCGTGGATGGAGCCCGGCTCCCGTAGGAGTCCGGGCAGAGTCTTCCTTGCAGTAGAAGTCGTGAACGGAGCCCGGCTCCCGTAGGAGTCCGGATGGAGTCTTCCTTGCAGCAGAAGTCGTGGATGGAGCCCGGCTCCCGTAGGAGTCCGGGCGGAGTCTTCCTTGTAGCAGAAATCGTGGACGGAGCCCGGCTCCCGTAGGAGTCCGGGCAGAGTCTTCCTTGCAGCAGAAGTCGTGGACGGAGCCCGACTCCCGTAGGAGTCCGGGCGGAGTCTTCCTTGTAGCGGAAATCATGGACGGAGCCCGACTCCCGTAGGAGTCCGGACGGAGTCTTCCTTGCAGCAGAAGTCATGGATGGAGCCCGGCTCCCGTAGGAGTCCGGACGGAGTCTTCCTTGTAGCGGAAATCGTGGACGGAGCCCGGCTCCCGTAGGAGTCCGGGCGGAGTCTTCCTTGCAGTAGAAGTCGTGGACGGAGCCCGGCTCCCGTAGGAGGCCGGGCAGAGTCTTCCTTGCAGCAGAAGTCGTGGACGGAGCCCGGCTCCCGTAGAAGTCCGGGCGGAGTCTTCTTTGCAGCAGAAGTCGTGGACGGAGCCCGTCTCCCGTAGGAGTCCGGACAGAGTCTTCCTTGCAGTAGAAGTCGTGGATGGAGCCTGGCTCCCGTAGGAGTCCAGACAGAGTCTTCCTTGCAGTAGAAGTCGTGGATGGAGCCCGGCTCCCGTAGGAGTCCGGGCAGAGTCTTCCTTGCAGCAGAAGTCGTGGATGGAGCCCGGCTCACGTAGGAGTCCAGGCGGAGTCTTCCTCGTAGCGGAAATCATGGACGGAGCCCGGCTCCCGTAGGAGTCCGGGCGGAGTCTTCCTTGCAGCAGAAGTCATGGACGGAGCCCGGCTCCCGTAGGAGTCCGAGCGGATTCTTCCTTGCAGCAGAAGTTGTGGATGGAGCCCGGCTCCCGTAGGAGTCCGGGCGGAGTCTTCCTTGCAGCAGAAGTCGTGGACGGAGCCTGGCTCCCGTAGGAGTCCGGGCGGAGTCTTCCTTGTAGCGGAAATCATGGACGGGGACCGGCTCCCGTAGGAGTCCGGGCGGAGTCTTCCTTGCAGCAGAAGTCGTGGACGGAGCCCGACTCCCGTAGGAGTCCGGGCGGAGTCTTCCTTGTAGCGAAAATCATGGACGGAGCCCGGCTCCCGTAGTAGTCCGGGCGAAGTATTCCTTGCAGTAGAAGTCATGGATGAAGCCCGGCTC
Source organism: Elaeis guineensis (assembly GCF_000442705.2). Taxonomy (NCBI): domain Eukaryota; kingdom Viridiplantae; phylum Streptophyta; class Magnoliopsida; order Arecales; family Arecaceae; genus Elaeis; species Elaeis guineensis. The sequence goes on from NC_025993.2 coordinate 31,535,345, forward strand.
CCGTAGGAGTCCGGGCAAAGTCTTCCTTGCAGTAGAAGTCGTGGACGGAGCCCGGCTCCCATAGGAGTCCGGGCAGAGTCTTCCTTGCAGCAGAAGTCGTGGATGGAGCCCGGCTCCCGTAGGAGTCCGGGCGGAGTCTTCCTTGTAGCGAAAATCGTGGACGGAGCCCGGCTCCCATAGGAGTCCGGGCGGAGTCTTCCTTGCAGCAGAAGTCATGGATGGAGCCCGGCTCCCGTAGGAATCCGGGCGGAGTCTTCCTTGTAGCGGAAATAGTGGACGGAGCCCGGCTCCCGTAGGAGTCCGGGCGGAGTCTTCCTTGCAGTAGAAGTCGTGGACGGAGCTCGGCTCCCGTAGGAGTCCGGGCAGAGTCTTCCTTACAGTAGAAGTCGTGGACGGAGCTCGGCTCCCGTAGGAGTCCGGGCAGAATCTTCCTTGCAGCAGAAGTCATGAACGGTGCCCGGCTCCCGTAGGAGTCCGGACGGAGTCTTCCTTGCAGCAAAAGTCATGGATGGAGCCCGGCTCCCGTAGGAGTCCAGGCAGAGTCTTCCTTGCAATAGAAGTCGTGGACGGAGCCCGGCTCCTGTAGGAGTCCGGGCGGAGTCTTCCTTGCAGTAGAAGTCGTGGATGGAGCCCGGCTCCCGTAGGAGTCCGGGCGGAGTCTTCCTTGCAGCAGAAGTCGTGGACGGAGCCCGGCTCCCGTAGAAGTCCGGGCGGAGTCTTCCTTGCAGCGGAAATCGTGGACGGAGCCCGGCTCCCGTAGGAGTCCGGGCGGAGTCTTCGTTGCAGCAGAAGTCGTGGACGGAGCCCGGCTCCCGTAGGAGTCCGGGCGGAGTCTTCCTTGCAGCAGAAGTCGTGGACGGAGCCCGGCTCCCGTAGGAGTCCGAGCAGAGTCTTCCTTGCAGCAGAAGTCGTGGACGGAGCCTGGCTCCCGTAGGAGTCCGGGCGGAGTCTTCTTTGTAGCGGAAATCGTGGACGGAGCCCGTCTCCCGTCGGAGTCCGGGCGGAGTCTTCCTTGCAGTATAGGTCGTGGACGGATCCCGGCTCCCGTAGAAGTCCGGACGAAGTCTTCCAACAGTAGTCGAAAGTACAGAGGGTCGATCCCGCCAAGAACTTTGGCCGAGGGAATTTTATACCCAACAAGTATATTGGTAAGTATATTGGCTTGCATGATGTTCTGAAATCCAATTTCATTAAAGATTTCTGATCAAGAGCAAGTTTTTCTTGTATTGGTATTGGTATTTGGTACCCAGTACCCACAACAGTACCCCCCCCCAATACACCTCATAGTTCATATCTAGTGTTGATATGGCACATTTCTTAGTACTGAAACTCTGTGTCGGGGGTGTACCAGGCATCATTTTCTCGCTGGTACAACAGAATACACTCCCTGCCAGCCAGTATGCTCTAGTATGTACAACCTTGCTAACGAGAATTAGAAGAATCTGTCAAAAGTTTGACCAACAGATGAAACAGATAATTCTACCAGCAAATTGGCTCATTGGCAAGGAAATTAGCTGCATGGTTGGTTCTAGTGAGGGTCTCTCCAATGTAAAATATCCTCGTTACTTTCCAATGAAAAATTTAGAAAGAAGAAAAATAAGCAATTGCGCAGAAACCAACATTGATTAAATGCATTTAAGATTACCTTAGGTGACAAAAAGTGGCTTTAGAAAGAGAGTCTATGATACATCTACTATAGACTCATATTCCCATAATGAAAGCATGTGGTATGAAGATTGAGACTAAGGATTATCTATTTTTCGTGATTTTCCAGCTGAAGATGGATTTTGTAACAAGGAATTCAAGCATTCAAGCCCCTAAACAAAGCAATAAATTTTGGTTACAAACCACTTTTACACCAGTCATGCTACCCCCAAGGATATAGATGCTTTTGCCAAGCTAGTGCCACCAACGAATCTTCACTAATAACTATATGAAAATCCCGTGCCAATATCAAAGGTTTGCCACATATGCACCGAGTATGATAGTACCATTTGACTGTTATCAAGCCATCCATGGCTCCATGCTAATCAAAGACATTTAAGTTAGAGATCATTCAAGTTTTCCTATGAATAAGATTTTAGTGGGCTGAATGGAACAAAAAATCTACCATTATTGGCAAAAAACCTTGAGCTACCCGTACATTTATCCAAGATTCGCTGAACCATGCCAAATCGGCTGATTCGGGACGTGCCAAACCAGACTAGTCAGGGACCAACATAGTTCACACGTTTAATTTGGTTTCCATCCTCGACTTAAGCTAAATCAAGAGAGCACCCTCCCAGCTCGTATAAATTTCAAGAGTGCTACCAGCCCCCCTCCCCCCCTCCTCCTCGGTCATGTTTTATCATTCCATGCCTCCAAAAATATTATCTTTAATTTATTGTACAGCTAATAATAGCAACATATGCATATTTATCCATCTATCAATGTGGCTACAAGGTCTTGCTCCAAGGCCCAAATGCATTCTAATCCTAAAGAAGCAAAATGGAAGTTTGTTGACAAACAGAAGTATAAACAGAAGAAGAATAGAAAAGAGGGTGAAGACGAAAATTTCAGAGGAAGAAGGATACTTCTCTAGGACCAAATGGGCCCTTTTTATTAATTTTCATGGGCTCAATTTAGGAATTATACAAATATATTTTTCTCTAATTAGATGATTGCATTCCTAATCAGAGGGATTTACAGCTCATTTCAACACTCCCCCTCAAGATGGGTTATAGATATCATAAAGACCCATCTTGTCATGAATAAATGAAAAAGAAGGCACACTAAGACCTTTGGTCAAAATATCTGCTAGTTGACTAGCAGATCGCACATAAGGCATACAAATGATTCTGGCATCAAGCTTTTCCTTGATAAAATGTCGATCGATCTCGATGTGCTTCGTCCGATCATGCTGTACTGGATTATTGGCAATATTGATTGCTGTCTTATTGTCACAATATAGCATAAGGGGCGATGACTGATAAAGGCCTAGATCCAATAACAAGATCCGCAACCATAAAATTTCGCACACGCCATGTGCCATAGCTCGATACTCTGCTTCAGCAGTAGATCGAGCAACTACATTCTGTTTCTTGCTTCGCCAAGTGACTAGATTACCTCCAACAAAAGTACAGTAACCTGAGGTAGAGCGACGGTCATCAAGTGATCCAGCCCAATCAGCATCTGTATAACACTCCACCCGTAGGTTGCCATGATTAGAATAAAGTAAACCACGACCAGGACAGCTTTTGAGGTAACGAAGTATCCGTGTCACAACATCCATATGAACTGAACGTGGATCATGCATAAACTGACTTACCACACTAACGGCGAATGCAATATCAGGCCGTGTATGAGATAGATAAATCAAACGTCCTACCAATCATTGATAACGTTCTCGATCAATAGGAACACCGGTATCAGCTACTAGTCGATGATTTTGTTCAATAGGAGTAGCAATAGGTCGACATCCCAACATACCGACTTCTGTAAGAAGATCTAGAATATATTTTCTTTGGGAGAGAAAAATTCCTTTTGAAGAACGAGCAACTTCTATCCCAAGAAAATATCGAAGATATCCAAGATCCTTCACCTCAAATGCCTGTGCTAGCTGAGCCTTCAAATGAGCTATCTCCTCAGAATCATCTCCTGTGACCACAATATCATCAACATAGACAATCAAAATAGCAATCTTACCCTTGTTGTGCCGAAAGAAGAGTGTGTGATCTGCATTGCTTTGTTTATACCCCATCTGAATAATTGCTTGTCGGAAGCGATCGAACCAAGCACGAGGTGACTGCTTTAAACCATAAAGAGATCGTCGTAACTGGCATACTTTGCCCACTGTTTGGGCAGTAGCAAATCCTGGAGGAACATCCATATATACTTCCTCCTGAAGTTCTCCATGAAGAAAAGCATTCTTTACATCGAGCTGGAACAGATCCCATCCGAAATTAGCAGCACATGATATAAGGGTTCTAACAGAGTTTATTTTTACAACAGGTGCAAAAGTTTCATCATAGTCGATGCCATAAGTCTGTGTATATCCTTTTGCTATCAAGCGAGCTTTGTACCGTTCAACAGTACCCTCAGGTGTCTGTTTAACTGTAAAAATCCATTTGCATCCCACAGTTTGTTTACCAGCTGGCAAAGGTACAAGTTTCCATGTATTATTTTTTTCTAGTGCTTGCATTTCTTCAAGCATGGCGGCTTTCCACTTGGGATTTTTCTTAGCAACCTTCCAGTTCTCGGGTATGGAGACAGAGGATAAAGAAGCTATAAAACTCTGATAAGATGGAGAGAGAGACTCATAGGATACAAAATTAGTGATGTCATATTTGTACCCTACTCCATCCTTAAGTCGAGTAGGAATACCAGCATGACGAGTAGGCTTCCGTAAAGCAATAGGAACATTTAGATCATCATTATCTAATGTAAACTGGATGGGAGGTACAGGAGAATTACCATTAGTCGTAGAAGATGAAACCGTTGGGACAGGAGAGGAAGACCTGGAGACTGGAGAATGCGTAATAGACTCTGAGAGAGGAGATGAATCAGATAAAACAAGCTGTGGGAGAGTCTCAGATGCAGTTTCAGATGCTTCTCCTTGAGTGTCAGATGCTTCTCCTTGAGTGTCAGATGCACCATTTGTACCAACATCCACAGTAACATCCACAGTAATAGGACTCCCTCCAGAAGACTCCCCCTCTCGACCAGTTCCAGAGATAACAGGAGAGGAAGAGGACACAGAAGATATATAGAATGGTTCAGACTCCTGAAATGTTACATCAATGCTGATAAACATCTTCCGCTCAGTCAGACACCAACATTTGTATCCTTTTTGAGTAGCTGAATATCCTACAAAAATGCACTTGAAGGCACGAGCGTCAAGCTTGCCAACCGAAGGTCGATGATCCCGAACAAAACAAACACAACCAAATACCTTGGGGGGAATTATAAAAGAATTAGTTCCTTGCAGGCATTCAAGAGGAGTCTTGTAGTCCAAAGTTCGAAATGGCATTCGGTTAATCAGATATGCTGCAGTTAATACTGCTTCTCCCCATATGAATTTAGGAATATTCATAGAAAACATCAAACATCTTGTCACTTCAAGAAGGTGTCTATTCTTTCTTTCAGCAACTCCATTTTGAGCCGGTGTGTCAACACACGTCGTTTGATGTATAATTCTATTATTATGTATATACTCCTCAAATTCTTTATTAAGATATTCTGTCCCATTGTCAGAGCGAAAAATCTTAAGAGTTGCTCCATATTGAGTACCAATCATTTTATGAAAATCTCTAAATGACTGAAATACTTCATTCTTATTTTTCAATAGATAAACCCAAGTGCAACGACTAAAACAATCAATAAAAGTGACGAACCACCAATGACCAGAAATAGCGATGGTCCCACAGGGTCCCCATACATCAGAATGAACTACCTCAAACATTGCTTTACTACGTCAGTCTGAGTTTGGATAAGTACTTCTAGTGTGTTTAGCTAGTTCACAGGCATCATATACAAGCTTCTCTTTATATGTTTCAAAAACAGATGGAAATATACGAGCTAAGAGAGTAAATGAAAGATGACCAAGCCTGCGGTGTTGGAGCAACAGATCCTCCTTTTGTGAAGATGAAACAGTCAAACTGGTTTCTGAGTAGCCTTCAGACACTCCTCCCTCCAAATAGTAGAGCCCATTACGCATTATGCCAGTCCCAAGTTTCCTCCCTGTCTTTGGTTCCTGAAAGACACAATGTGTTTTGAAAAAAGTTACGGCACAATCAAGATCATTTGTAATAGCACTAATGGATAGGAGATTTATAGGAAATCTTGGGACATGTAGAACAGATGATAAGGGTAATTCGAAAGTGCATTTGATAGATCCTTTTCCAGAAATAGGGGTAAAGGAGCCATCAGCAAGACGAACTTTATCACGACCGGAACAGGGAATATAAGACACAAAATCTCTAAAAGATCCAGTCATATGATTGGATGCTCCAGAATCAACAACCCATGGAGAAAAATTACTACAGTTAAGAGCATGAAATTGATCACTGATACCTATTTGGGCAAAATTACCCTGAGAACTGGCTGGTTGATTTGAAGAATCTTCTGTGGAAGTGCTGCTTTCAGAAATATTTACACCAGATCTGAATTTTTCCAAAAGTTGCATTTCTTCAACTGATAAATCTCCCATAGAAGAAAAATGAGCCTGATTATACTGACCTCGGCCTCTACCAAAACGACCACCTCCACGACCACGGCCTCTATTTGGACGACCATGTAGCTCATAGCAGTAAGCTTTGATGTGGCCCGGCTTATGACAGTGGTCACAAATTTTAACCCCACGAGATCGAGGCTGAGTTTCTTGAGCAGAATTAGGAGTAGAGCTTCCAAGAGTATTAGGCTGTACCACAAGTGCAGATCGTATAGCTGTGTTCATAGAAGAAGACAGTGGTTAATCGAGTTTCTTCACTAAGAACCAAAGAAATAGTTTCATCAAGAGTTGGCCACTTCTGTGTACTAAGAATAGAAGAGCGTCGATACTCAAACTCTGGGTTTAGTCCATCCAAAAAATTCACAAGTCGCTGTCGCTCTATCCATTTGTGAAACTCATCAACATCACCAGGATGAGTAGGGGTAAAGGGATTATAAAAATCAAAATCATTCCACAACCTTTTTAATTCTCCAACATACTCTGTTACAGATCGGGAACCCTGATTAAGTCTTCGAAGCTCTCGCTGGATCTTATGGGCATGCATATTATTGCCTTTATAAGAATAAGTTGTGGCTACAGCCTGCCATAACTCATAAGCATTCGTTAGTGCCTCAACCGTATGAGCAACACTTGGTACCATAGAGGCAAGGAGCCATGCTACCACCCGAGAGTTATTAGAATTCCACTGTCTAACAGCTATCCCATCTCCTTCTGGCCTTTTTGCAGTACCACTTATAAACCCCTCAAGATTGTGAGAATTCAAAATTAGACGAACATGTCGCGTCCAACTTAAGTAGGTACCCGGCCCATCCAATTTGATCGGGTTAGTTTCTAGGGTGATCTTTGAAAACTCACTACCCGAGATACGAGATTCCATCATCCTAACCATTAACTTTTCTAAATCCTCCATGATTAAAGGAGTTTTATCACCCATAAGAAAAAAACTTAAATGATCAAGTAAACAAGAACAATCTTGAGGGAGGAAATTGAAGTTTTCTCACCAACGATCTGAGATAAACTCAGATGATGAAAAAATATCGAATCTCTGCTTCCATGAAAGGTGCCTTGATAATATTCAGAAACTCCAAAACTGGACGCTCCATTGTTGTTCCAGAAAAAACAGCATCTACAATTGGAGACACATATGACAGCAGTAGAGGTTCTCCCTTTTTTTTGTATTTAAAAAATATCTAATAAGGGATGAGAACTGTTTTCAACCCCGTAGTTCTTGAGTGGAAACGGTGGTGGCATCGATGGCAGCGGTGGTAGCAGCGACAGCGGTGGCGATTGCAGTGGCGATGGCAGAAGCAGCGACAGCAGTGGCGGCAGCGACGATGGCTGCGGCAGCGGAGGCGACGATCATAGTGGAGAAGGCTCAGGCAGCGGCGGCGGCGACGATGGCCGTGGCAGCAGAGGCGGCGATCATAGCAGAGGTGGTGATGAAGATGAAGGGATGCGAGAGAGAGTCAGTGTGAGAGATTTAACGGAAACGGAGAATGGCTTTCAAGGTTTGCAGGGATCCACAGAGAGAGCAGCGGCGATGGTTTGAAGGGGGAACAGATCCCACTCTGTTTGAGAGGAGAGATTTGAGTTGTAGACGATCGGCGGTTGAAGAGGCAGAACAGAGCACTCTGTTCCCTAAATAGGCTCTGATACTATGTTGACAAACAGAAGTATAAACAGAAGAAGAATAGAAAAGAGGGTGAAGATGAAAATTTCAGAGGAAGAAGGATACTTCTCTAGGACCAAATGGGCCCTTTTTATTAATTTTCATGGGCTCAATTTAGGAATTATACAAATATATTTCCCTCTAATTAGATGATTGCATTCCTAATCAGAGGGATTTACAGCTCATTTCAACAAAGTTTAATTCCAATTTTAGCTCTACAAAAATGCATATCCTTTTGAGAATACTAGAGGCAGTGAACTGTAGCATAATATCATGCATATAGAATTAATATCTATACAAGTCCACAGAGGTCAAGGAAGAATGACTTCTATTGATTGGTTTGACTCCCTTAACTCTTTGCAATAAACAATCATCAAGGATGGGCATTATATTAAGAGATTTTGAGAAGAGTTATCTTTATTCCTTTTTGTTAGGAGTAAGGCTTCTCTTGCATTCACATTTTTAGAGTCCCAATCTCTTGTGACATGCAGTGAAAGCTTGCACAAATTCCCTTTATTTTACACCCAATTTGTGTTTTAATTTCCTTGTTTCAAGAAGACTCCCCTTAACTATGAAACAAGAAAGGGAATCACAATAGCATGTACCAACCTCTGAAGGGAAGAAACAGGGAAAAAAAAACAATGTTACAGAAATCTTGATGTACCACTCTCGTTCAGATGCATATAACATTTCTAGACTAGCATAACATACTTCAACATTCCATAATTCTAGAGTTAGAAGAAAATCTAGTTTACATATCTAAAAGCATTTAGAAATTAACAGTGCCATGAGCAATCTTGCAGCCACCTCCGAAAGTGGCTTGTATGCAATTGCCAGCACTTGAGAACCTTGCCTTGTATATTTCTTATATGTCTCTACATATGTTGGAGGCAAATCAATCAACCTGTCCTGAATAGTTTCAGGTGCACCCTGCCATCATAAAACAGCTCAAGTTACATGGACTATAGCAAGAAATCAACTAAAGACAAATTGAAACTAGGTCATCACCGCATGTTTTCTTGCCATAAGATGATTCTCTCCCTGACTAAAGCAATATATCCAATATAGAGGAGTAACAAAGTAAAAAGAAGCAAGATAATGAGGGCTGGATAAAACTTAATTTCATAAGAACTCATAATTTATATAATTGAACAGTGCACCAAAGGAAATCCCAGATATTATGATTACCATAGACTTTTAATAAATTATTCTAAGTAGTACCAAAAAATGCATGATCAAATAGCAAAAATCATGAGAAATAATATTATTAAGACAAAGGTGCAGAAAATTGCACCAGAGGCAATCAGCATGACAATTAATGGAAAGATTGAGATATAACTGCTTAACTCTCTACTGTCAGACAAACAGTAGAACCAAATAGGAAACTAAGCCGACTCAGAGAAGGCTGAGTCAACCCAGTGATTATAACGGCTAATTTTTTAGAAAGTTAGGTTTTTACCCAAAAAGCCTCACAACGGGTATTTTCTCTCTTCCAATGGTTAAAACATTAAATGCAGATATTCCAGATGCCTTACAATAGTAGGAAACCTCAGGAGTATATAAGAGAACCCTTTGAAGCATTGAAGATATCTTTTGAAACCTACATAGAAGAGCATTCAAGTGAATTTCTGTGCATTCAAGTGTGTGAGAAAAATAGTGAAGGGAAGGAGTGATTCTCAAACATTCTTTTTATCCTTCCACCATCCTCAAGTGGAGAGAAGTCAAGCCATCAATATTCAAGATCACCACCTACTTCTTTCAAGCATTTAAGGAGAAGAAATCAAGCCAACAAGCAAAGCAACTCAGATTTTCTTCTCTTGGGCTTCATAGTATTCATTTTTCTAAACTTTAACTCTTGTATTACTTGTTGTTTTATTTCAAATTTTTTGGAGTGAAAAACTTAGGTTGGTCCAAGCCTTGAGTTGGACATTGTGTTGGTTTGATTGGTGAGCCAAGGTTAAAACCAATCAGGATTGATTGTTAGTCCGAAAAAATAATTTTTGCATGGTTGTGGTTGGTAAGCCAAAGTTAAAACTAACTAGATTGAATTATGAATCCAAGAAAAACAATCGGACTATAATCAAGCTTAGTGATTATAATTAAATTTTCAAGTAGTTTACTTGGAGAGTGGACGTAGGTGCTGAGTTTGACATCGAACCACTATAAAACTCATAGTGTTTATGATTGTGTGTTTTCTCTTTATTATTTTCATTCTACTGCACATTTTATATTTGAACTCATTAAGTGCTTAAGTATTATGATCTACACAATTATCATTTAAATTTTTAAATACCCAATTCATCACCTCCCTCTTGGGCAGCCATCCTTGAGCAACAATATCCTTATTGGAGCATTTTGTAAGCCAACGATTTGTCGTTAGATGATTTTTATAAATACTCTTATGAATCTCTTGAAGAGCATAGTCTGCCTCAGAAGGTTGAAGGCACTTGAGCAGAGATAATAAAAATGATCTTTTATATTATTTTTTTTCAAGAGTATGTACCATGACGCACCATCCGCTTTAATCATCGAGCTTCTAATGGGTCATCAAAGAGGATCCCTTTTGTTCAATATGCAATGATAGGATCTTCCAACTCGGCTCCATGCTGACTTGTTGAACTTCACCTGAAGTATCTGTCTTTCAAGATGCTCAACATAAGTTTTTATAAGCTTGCCATACCTTGAAATGGTAAGGCAAAATAAAATGTTTGCTTGGGCATTCTCCGACCTAGGGATATGAGTGATCTCGAAATAGTCAAATGCCAGTAACAAAGTTTGTAAAAGCTGTAGATATCTTATCAAGGTCGGTTCTCATGCTTCATATTCTCCATGGGTTTGGCCAGCCACAAATTGGGAGTCAATAAATACTTTTAATCTTTTGACACCAAGCTCCTTGGCAATCTTTATCCCAACTATCAAAGCTTCATATTCAGCTTGATTATTAGAGGCTTCAAAAGTAAATCGAAGAGCATACTCGATTACAATGCCTTCTGCATTGGTTAAGATGAGATCTGCGTCACTTTTTTGTGAATTAGATGCACCATATAGATGCAAAATCCATATGGATCCACAATTCAACTCTTCAGATTTGTTTGAGGTAAGTCTGTCCTCAGGAATGATGCATTCAATCATAAAGTCGGCCAATTCTTGAGCTTTGATTGAAGGTCGGGGATGATAGGAGAAATCAAATTCAATAAGTCCAATGTCCCATTTTGTCATCCTTCCCAAGTTATCAGGATATTGTGATGAGGCTCTTAATCGTTGATCAATTAAAAAAATAACTGAATAAGCTTGGAAACATAGCCTAAGTCTTCACACCAAGCTGATAAATGCGAAGACCATTTTTTCTATTCGTGAATACCTTTTCAGCAATGTGCAAAATAATAGCAACATATACATATCAGCTCCAAAAATATTATCTTTAATTTATTGTACTGCTAATAATAGCAACATATACATATTTATCTATTTGTCAATGTGACTTTGCTTACAAGGTCTTGGTCCAAGGCCCAAATGCATTCTAAACCTAAGGAAGCGAAATGGGATTTTAATTCCAATTTTATCTCTATAAAAAATGCATATCCTTTCAAGAATATTAGAGGCAGTGAACTATAGCATAACATCATACGTATAGAATTAATATCTATACAAGTCCAAAAGGTTAAGGAAGAATGACTTCTACAGATTGGTTTGACTCCCCAAGTCTTTGCAATGAACAATCATCAAGGATGTGTATTATGTTACGAGATTTTGAGAAGAGTTGTCTTTATTTGTTTTCAATGAGTAAGGCTTCTCTTGTGTTCACATTTTCAGAGACCCAATCTCTTGTGACATGCAGCAAAAGCTTTTGCGAATTCCCTTTATTTTATACCCCTACCTACTTACAGGTTTTGGTCAATTTGTGTTTTAATTTCCTTGTTTCAAGAAAACTCCCCTTAACTATGAAACAAGAAAGGGAATCAGAATGGCATGTACCAACCTCTGAAGGGAAGAAACAGGGGAAAAAAACAATGTAACATAAATCTTGATGTACCACTCTCATTCAGATGTATATAATCTTTCTAGGCTAGCATAACATACTTCAACATTCAATAATTCTAGAGTAAGAAGAAAATCTAGTTTACATGTCTAAAGGCATCTAGAAATTAACAGTGCCACGAAGCTATCTTACAACAACCTCCGAAAGTGGGTTGTAAAATGCCAGCACCCGAGAACCTTGCCTTGTATATTTTTTATGTCTCCATATACATTGGAGGCAAATCAATCAACCAGTCCTGAATAGTTTCACATGCATCCTACCATTCTATAGCAAGAAATCAACTAAAGACAAATTGAAACAATCAAATAAATACGGAACCAAGTTGTCACCACATTTTTTTTTACCAAAAGATGATTTTCTCCCTGACTAAAGCAATATATTCAATATAGAGAAGTAACAAAGTAAAACGAAGTAAGATAATAAGGGCTTGATAAAAAATTAATTTCATAAGCACTGATAATTTATATAATTGAACAATGCACCAAAGGAAATCTCAGATATTATGATTACCATAGACTTCTAATAAATTATTCCAAGCAGAACCAAAAAAATGCATGAGTGGCTTTAGCTATCAAATAGCAATAATCATGAGAAATAATATATCAAAGCAAAGGTGCAGATAATTGCACCAGAGATAATCAGCATGATAATTAATGAAAAGCTCGCAACTTCTAATTGTGATATAACTACATAACTTTCTACTGGCGGACAAACAGTAGCACCAAATCGGTGCCAAAGAATCAAAGAGTTTATAGTTTGGCACCACCAACCTTCATGAATGCAAGAAATTATTCCTGAATGTAAACAACAACAGCCATTCTTTTTAAGTGAGATGCAAAATGGTGTCTGTCACGCCCCCGACCCGAGATTGTGAATCGAGGATCGCAGCAACCGCCGCATACTCATGAAGAACTCTCTCCATAAGCATGCAAGGCATCTCATCACGATATCAATGCATCGCAGCGGAATAAATTCAAATAATTATTATTCAACTATAATTCAAGTAATTAAATCAAATGTCTTACATCCAATAAAATTTTTACTAAAACAATAAATCTAAGTTCAATGAAGTTGACAATGCTAAATCTCGCCTCTAAAAGCTCTGTCCCAATATTTCTTCTCACGCTCGAAATTAATTATCTGAATCTGAAAAATAGAAAGAAAGGTAATGAGCTAGACAGCCCAGTAAGTAACAAGCATCTCTATCAGATATTTTAGATATTATATAATTTTCAAGAATAATGCTGCAATTAAACATAAAAATATATTTCATGCTGATTTAATGCAAATCCAATATTTTCAAATATTCACATATAATATAATCATAAATCCGATTCGATTCAAAACACTCGTAACTCAACAGCCTCGACTATGACCAACGTTTAACCCCCATTGGCGGGGTCCACAGAATACCAGCGCACAACCCCCACTGACAGGGTCCAGAAATACCAGCGCACAACCCCCACTGGCAGGGTCCACAAATACCAGCGTACAACCCCCACTGGCAGGGTCCACAAAGTACCAACGTATAATCCCCATTGGCGGGGCCCACTGAAACATAGTTAGGCTAAGAGCATAAATCCGATCTATATCAAAACACTTAGTACCACAATATATATCATAATCTTTCACTAAGCATGTGCATAAATCGATATACCATAACATTTCAAAAGCACTTTTCTTTCAAAACATAATTTCATAAATCATGCATAATTTCAGAGAATAATTATTTATTTTCAGAATAAATATGGAATATCTCGAGAAGATGATTCATTACTTACCTTTCACGGAGCACTGAATGAACAGATCGACTAACTTCTAGGAGATTCTTCCGCGTCTATTATCCAAAATTATATTTTTACATTAATTTTAATTCAAAATTAAATCTGACAAACCCCAAAATCAAAATCTCGTTTAAAATCAGACTCGTCTCTAAACTTGATCAGAATCATCAGATGAAGCCTTCCCCTACGCTAATCTTAGAAGGATAACTTTAGAGAGAGAGAAATTCATCAAGAGAGAGAAATATCTTAGAGAGAAAAAATTCTAGAGAGAGAAAGTAGAGGGAGAAAGTCCAATTTTAGAGAGAGAAAGTCAGGGTTCGGACTGAAAGAAGAGAGAGGAACTCTCTCTCTCATCAATTTCAATTTTTTTTAATTAATTAATTTATTTATTTATTTACTTATTTATATATATATAAATATATATATATATATTTATTATTATTATTATTATTATTATTTTCTTTTCTTTTCTTTTCTTTTCTTTTTCTTCTTTTCTTTTTCTTCTTTTTCTTCTTTTTTTTTCCTTCTTTCTCTTTTCTTTTTCTTCTTTTTCTTTTTCTTCTTTTTTCTTCTTTTTCTTGGTTCTTCCGTGCCGGAAACAGGGGACGGTGTCTCCTCCTTGGCCGGGCCATTCAGGCCACGGCCGCCGTGGCGGAGGCCGACGCCTGACGGGGGCCACTCCCCCGATCACGGAGGAGCGTGGCCGGCGGTCAATTTTGATCGCCGGCGTCGGAAAAGTTCACGGAAAGGAGACCAAAACAGAGGTCCCTTTCCCGATCGGAAATCGGCGACTTTCGTCGCCGGCAGCCGCGCTCAAATGCACGGGGAGGAAGGAGAAGAAAGAGGGGAAGAAGAGGGAAACTTACCTTGACCTCCGGTGACCTCGCCGGCGAGCAATCACGGCGAGAATCCGAACGATATCCGCGGCTTCGATTGAGAAAAACGGAGAGAAAGAGAGAGGGAGGAGGCCGATCTTCGGTCTCAAGGGGGAGGGGGTCTTCTTATAGAGGACCCTAGGACTCCGAGGGGTCCTAGGAGTCCCGATTTTCTTGGGTTTCGTCGGAGAAGAAGACTCCTATCGGGAGTCTTCTTCCCGGTTTCCTCTATTTTTTTTTTTTTTTTGTTTTGGGCTATAATATTCTTCACCCCTAAAAAAAAATTTCGTCCTCGAAATTTTTCATACCTGTCACCATTATATTGGAAGCCTGTGGATTCTGTTGAGTAAGCGCATAAACTCTTCCCTGAGTTTTAGAAATCTGTCCGCCACCCTTATGTTGTCCTTCATGAGTTCTTTTGCCAGCTTGATTTTCGGTATTTAGCGGGCAGCTAGCGATTTTATGATCCATCTGACCACATTTGAAACAAGCACCTGTATTCCAATAGCAATCCTTTTCTGCATGATTTTTGCCACATCTGGAGCACGGCTCACCATCAATCTGTTGAGTCTTATTGTCTACTATTCTCTTAGCTGATCTTTTGATGTTTTTATTATTCTGCCCTTGTGTATCATTTGATTTTGCTCTCTTTCTTTGCCTTCTTTCCCTTTCCATGCGTTCTTCATTGACTTCTCTTTCAATTATCAGTGCTTTGTTTATCACATCTGCATAAGTTGTCAATTCATATGGAACCACTTGTTTTCGAATTTCAGTTCTCAGTCCCATCTCAAACTTGTGAACACGTTCTTGCTCACCATCCACTAATCTCGGAGCAAATTTGGCTAACTCTGTAAATTTTGCTTCATATTCAGTCACACTCATACCCTTTTGCTTCAAATAAATAAACTCTTGCTCTTTCTGGATCCTTATACTCCGAGGAAAATACTGATCATAGAATGCAATCCGAAACCTTTCCCAGGTAAGTATTTCGCCGTCTTGTTCATGCTTGCGCTGTAGTCGCTGACACCAGTTGTATGCTTCTCCTTGTAGTAAATAAGCTGCATATCGAATCTTTTCTTCATCAAGACACTCTTGGACAACGAAAGCCTTCTCCATCTCCATTATCCAGTTGTCAGCCTCCAAAGGTTCAGTAGTCCCCTTGAAAGCTGGAGGAGCAAGCTTTTTAAATTCTGAAATATTATTCCGTTGTACTGGTTGCTCATCATGTTGTGGTGGTGGATGCTGATGTTGTTGTGTATCTCGTTGTATCTGTTGTTGTTCAAACATTTGCTGCTGTATTTGTTGTTGCGCTTGTACCATCATGATTAGGGTCTGCATTAACTGAGCCATATCTGGTTCTTGACGTGCTCTCGAAGCACTTCCATTAAGATCTACGACTCCCTCCTCCTGAGGGGTGCCACTGGTCAGATGGGGAGTGCTACCATCCTGTGGTTGTGATGTCTCTCTTGCAATTCCTTGAGTAGTTCTTGTCATTCTACGGGGAGGCATGGTAACCTTGTAGTAGTAAAACCTTATTAGATTCATTTATCTATTTGTTAGGATGGGTTTATTATGATGCTCATACTCTAACGTCCCAATATTCCTAATGTTTACCCACCTACACTCATACTATGTCAAATTCTATGTGTCATAATTTATCCACTTATGCTCTGATATCATACTAATTGTCACGCCCCCGATCCGAGATTGTGAATCGAGGGTCACGGCAACCGCCGCATACTCATGAAGAACTCTCTCCATAAGCATGCAAGGCATCTCATCACGATATCAATGCATCACAGCGGAATAAATTCAAATAATTATTATTCAACTGTAATTCAAGTAATTAAATCAAATGTCTTACATCCAATAAAATTTTTACTAAAACAATAAATCTAAGTTCAATGAAATTGACAATGCTAAATCTCGCCTCTAAAAGCTCTGTCCCAATATTTCTTCCCACGCTCGAAATTAATTATCTGAATCTGAAAAATAGAAAGAAAGGTAATGAGCTAGACAACCCAGTAAGTAACAAGCATCTCTACCAGATATTTCAGATATTATATAATTTTCAAGAATAATGCTGTAATTAAAGATAAAAATATATTTCATGCTGATTTAATGCAAATCCAATATTTTTAAATATTCATATATAATATAATCATAAATCCGATTCGATTCAAAACACTCGTAACTCAACAGCCTTGACTATGACCAACGTTTAACCCCCATTGGCGGGGTCCACAGAATACCAGCGCACAACCCCCACTGGCAGGGTTCAAAAATACCAGCGCACAACCCCCACTGGCAGGGTCCACAAATACCAGCGTACAACCCCCACTGGCAGGGTCCACAAAGTACCAACGTATAATCCCCATTGGCGGGGCCCACTGAAACATAATTAGGCTGAGAGCATAAATCCGATCTATATCAAAACACTTAGTACCACAATATATATCATAATCTTTCACTAAACATGTGCATAAATCGATATACCATAACATTTCAAAAGTACTTTTCTTTCAAAACATAATTTCATAAATCATGCATAATTTCAGAGAATAATTATTTATTTTCAGAATAAATATGGAATATCTCGAGAAGATGATTCATTACTTACCTTTCACGGAGCACTGAATGAACAGATCGACTAACTTCTAGAAGATTCTTCCACGCCTATTATCCAAAATTATATTTTTACATTAATTTTAATTCAAAATTAAATCTGACAAATCCCAAAATCAAAATCTCGTTTAAAATCAGACTCGTCTCTAAACTTGATCAGAATCATCAGATGAAGCCTTCCCCTACGCTAATCTTAGAAGGATAACTTTAGAGAGAGAGAAATTCATCAAGAGAGAGAAATATCCTAGAGAGAGAAAATTCTAGAGAGAGAAAGTAGAGGGAGAAAGTCCAATTTCAGAGAGAGAAAGTCAGGGTTCGGACTGAAAGAAGAGAGAGGAACTCTCTCTCTCATCAATTTCAATTTTTTTTAATTAATTAATTAATTTATTTATTTACTTATTTATATATATATATATTTATTTTTATTATTATTATTATTATTTTCTTTTCTTTTCTTTTCTTTTCTTTTTCTTATTTTCTTTTTCTTCTTTTTCTTCTTTTTTTTTTGTCCTTTTCTTTTTCTCTTTTTCCTTCTTTCTCTTTTCTTTTTCTTCTTTTTCTTTTTCTTCTTTTTTCTTCTTTTTCTTGGTTCTTCCGTGCCGGAAACAGGGGACGGTGTCTCCTCCTTGGCCGGGCCGTTCAGGCCACGGCCGCCGTGGCGGAGGCCGGCGGCCGACGGGGGCCACTCCCCCGATCACAGAGGAGCGTGGCCGGCGGTCAATTTTGATCGCCGGTGCCGGAAAAGTTCACGGAAAGGAGACCAAAACAGAGGTCCCTTTCCCGACCGGAAATCGGCGATTTTCGTCGCCGACAGCCGCGCTCAAATGCACGGGGAGGAAGGAGAAGAAAGAGGGGAAGAAGAGGGAAACTTACCTTGACCTCCGGTGACCTCACCGGCGAGCAATCACGGCGAGAATCCGAACGATATCCGCGGCTTCGATTGAGAAAAACGGAGAGAAAGAGAGAGGGAGGAGGCCGATCTTCGATCTCAAGGGGGAGGGGGTCTTCTTATAGAGGACCCTAGGACTCCGAGGGGTCCTAGGAGTCCCGATTTTCTTGGGTTTCGTCGGAGAAGAAGACTCCTATCGGGAGTCTTCTTCCCGGTTTCCTCTGTTTTTTTTTTTTTTTTTTTTTTTTTTTTTTTTGGGCTATAACAGTGTCTCTGTATAATGTGCATAGTATGTCCACCTGACCTGAATTCAAGTGCAATCAGAAAATCAAAATCACAAGAATAAGATCACAAAGCATAATGCCAATCACTGATACTTAAGCAAGATGATGAACATATTAAGCTTCACCTGTGCAGAGATAAATAAATCTAAAAGGTTGATATTCAAGTCGAAGCTGAAATGGCAGGTTTCAACAAAGCTCAAAAACTCTTAATAGAATTTCATCTAAATAAAGCAGTATAACTGAGGATAAGATACCCTAAATTATCTCTCATAACATTCCACACATACAACCAAAATGATTTTGTTAGGTACATGAATTTACTTCTAAGAATAACACATTTACTTTATAGAAAGTAGGAAAAATTATGCCAAAATTGAGAGAAGGTGCACATGCGGGGGAGCAGGCTGATATTTCTTAAAACTTCTTAAAGGAAACAATTCAGGAGAGGTTGCCAGCTTTGAGTTTCTGGAAAGTTTTCAAATAGGTAAACTACACCAAGTAGCATTTCCCTGCTACTAAGGATATAACCACAATCAAAGAACGTTATAGTTATTTTTACACAAGGTAGAATGGTCACCAGCAAGCTAAAATGTTTGATCCCCAGGATAAAATAACTGATTGAACCCTCTAGTAAACCCAGTCATTTTGAAGGTAGGCACCTACGTGCATAAAGAGAATGCCTAAGTAGGAAAGTTGATCAGTTTTTTTCTGATATTTACCCCCCAAAGAACTGGCCCTAAATGAAATGCCTAAGTAGGAATAGTTGAATCGTGGGAAGATGGGAATGTGATTAGTCATGTATCCTTCATTGGGAAGGAAGATATTATACAGGTTAATAAGATGCGTCGATGTGCGGATAAGAAAAGGAAGAAAAAAGATAAAGGAAAAAAAGGAAAGAAAAAGAAAGGAGAAAAATATTTCCTTTTTTCCCTTCTACTTTCTTCTTCCTGTTTCAGATTTGTTTCCTCTTCACAAAAAAAACCAAGAAAGGGTTGATAAAGTTGACATTAAACAAAATAACAAGTCATGTAAGCAATAATTAATTATCAAGGTTTTTGAATCTTATATATATATATAAAGCACTATCCCTATTCTCTACAAATGATGCAGCTTACCTTTTGGGCATTGCCTTGTCATCAGATGTGTATATCCAAGCTATTTCTTTAAGTACAGCCTTTTCAAGAGCATCACCAACCTATATTCCAATGACACATTTTATAATATTATGCATTCATGATTAGCTTGTTTATAGCCTCATCTGTTATCACAAAAAGTTTGGCTTCTAACAATATCATACCGGTCTATTCTCTACAAAACCAATGCATAGCAGGCAGCAATTTATTTATATCAGATTCTAAATTTGCATTATTAGCCAAACCAGTAACTCCTTGAAACTCCTGAAAGAAAAAGCCAGATATCACCTGGTTAAAAATAACCAAAAGAAATAAATTGGCATATGAGTTAATTGGCATACCATGTCATCAAATGTGAGAGTTCCTGTCTTATCAAAGCAACATATGTCAACCTGCACCAAGCTAAGTTGATGAAAGGCATTGATCACTAAGAAGTTAACAATGCCTACAAGATATCATAAAAATCTTCACCTTCCCAGCAAAGGATATTTTGAATGCTCTGTGTAGAAAATTCCATGGCATGCTAATGCAATTAAAGATGTGTTGACAGCTATTGATATCTCCATTGATAGTTCAGGGGGTATCTAATTTTTTCAGCTGCATCTGCTTACGCTCTAGTTGTCGGAGGGCTAGCTGGCTTGCTGCTTTCTTTCTCTCCTTATCGCTCACACTAGCCTATGTGCATTTTGATGCTTCTTTAGGATTGGAGTAAGCAGCAATAGTTATATCTTTAAACCGGACATGGTGTTATTTTCACATAACACAATCCATCGTATTTGTCACACAGAAACTAAACAGCAAGGTTCATCTTCAACCTGCAACTGTAGCAAGAAAAAGGTGGAAAGTACTTATAATTAGGCTAAGAAGCCCGATGTGCTAGCGCTTGTGACCCAAACCTGAAGTGACTGACTAATAAGAAAGTGATAGGAGTCATGCTCGGCTTTCTTTCTTTTATTTAGCCAAAGATATTCTTCTTCACCTTTCTTCTAAAATGAAAACTAAAGCTTGACATCACCTTCTATGAATATAGATGGAACTGAGATCTTAACTTCTTCTTAATATGTTGGTTCGATTGTCCTCTTTGCTAGTTGGAGTATTCCATTATTTAGAACCATTTTCAGAAACAAACCAATAGGAGACAAGGGATGGATGTCGCTAGGCTAGGTCAACTCTATCATTGGTATCATTATCCCTATCACGATCACTATATAAAGATATGTGCTATTACTATCCCGATGCAGCAAAGCTAGAAGGTGCTATTATGGTGGGGGAAGGGTCTACTTCTGCTCCATTAGAATACTTTTGTGGCAGGTATTTCTACTGCCGATATGAATCTCACTAATGGGTCTCGTTCTGTACCTAGGTATGGATCTATATCACTAAGGTCAGTATATGAATATGCTGCATTTTTTCTCTTTGGTGTTGGATCATCTACTATCTACTGCACTGCCATAAGAATTAGAACTGCCTCTGGATTTGCTACTGTTGTTGGTGCTGTGTCCACTAATGATGATTCTACTACTGCCACTTTATTGAAGTGCCTATTATCGCTGATAGCTCTTATAGCTTCTTCCATCGAACCGAACCGCCAGCTGACTACTACCAATTGTCTTCCCTTACCGCTTTTCCACTGCTAACTTTTCTAACCTTCCTCCTTCTGCCCATGGAGCCCTTAGATCTGAAATTTTTTCAAAATATATATGAAGAAGACTTTTGAAAATGTCGGGTGAAACGTTCTGACAACAAAAGTGGTTTTGGATAGGTTTGTGAGGCAATACTCACATCTGTTATCTACGATAAATCGGTAGATAAGGTAGACGATACCCGATGAGAATTATTAAACAAGCATGTGGCACTTACCATCCAATGACCAATACTTGACTACTAATCAGAAGTTACCCTTTCAGTGGAAAATAGAGTTTTTCATATTAATTTGCCTTGGCTTGTCACAAATCCCATCTACACTACAATCAGCCAAGCATCCCCCATCAGGTGTTTTCAGATTGAATGCTTGTATGTTACATATTAATTTAGCAATCAGACAAACATTAAAGTTGTAGAAATATTTAAACAAACTGGCACCATTACATTAACTAAACACAAATGAGCAATGAATGATAGCCACATATGAAACAACTTATCTGGAGTGTGTTGCAATATTTTTGTTCCAACAAATAGGATATGACTTTTATCTTGTTTAATAGATAATTTATTATCAGAACCAAGACTCGCAATTGAATCCTCAAGAAACAAATTACAATGTAAAGCAATAATAAGGAACAAATGAAGAAATAGAAAATCCTTGTTTACGTAGCCAATACAAACATTTTATATCCCCATACTGGAAAAAAAAATGCCTGATCATATAAAAAACAAGAGATGCAAGAACCACCTTCCACTAAGGAGTAGACTTGCCTGTGAGAATGGCTTCATTTGCAATTGCACTTTGAGCTAATAATAGCATATCAACCGGTACAGATTTCTCCTCCCACTAGGACCAGAGGAGCGACCAATGGAAACAATATCTCCAGGAAGGAGGTCTGTGCCAAAGAGCTATGCCAACCTGAAACCAAAAGCATTCAATATGGGGTAGCCATTGTGAACTATACACACATATCCACAATGCACCATCTGAGTCTGGCCATCGACTCTTTCATGCCTAAGTTCAGTTAGAGTTGTCCACCTACTCTTAGCCATTGTAGATCCAAATAGAAATAGTACAAAAAGTGTGAATAAGATGTAGTACCAATAGTCATCCAAACACCAGAGGCCCACACAGAAAATCTAAACATGAAAAGCACATAATTAGAACAATGGCTATATTGATCCTCATAATTAATACAACATAATGCTTCATAAGACTTCAAAGTTGAAACACAAAAAATGGCTCCATGAAATGCTCTTTCATCAGCTATTGAAATGTGGGTTGTGGATACTCAAATATAATTGAAGACAGTAAAAATTACCATACCGTTGAATCATTTATAGAATAGCTATAGCCGAACCCATTGAGAATAATATAAGAGATAATTCAAGCCTGAAATCCTTTTGTGCTTTGACAAAAGTAATAGGGATTAACATCCAAACAAATTCAAAACTAGAAACATAGAGGAAAAATAATGAACCAAAACAACAGTAGTGAGCAGATGCAAACAGATTTTTTACTGCAAAAGCCTGTTAGATAAACTAAAAACAGATTCAAAAAGATACACATAGAAGGCTTTCCATGTTTGGGCAGATAGAAGTACAGATACATCATGAATGTCATAACCATCACAAGAAAAAGTTGGTTCATAGAGTATTCTTTCAGAGCATACACTTCATTTAAAAAACTTAAGCACTAATATTAGCTATTATTTTTTGATTGATTATTAGCAAAAAAGGATAATAGAAAACTTTCTATCTAAATAAATCATGGCAACATGGACAATGGTACTTATCAGCAAAAGAAAAAAAATACAAAAATAAAAAATAAAACAAAGAAGAAGAAGTAGGAATCCTAAGGCCTTATTCCTTTTCCAGTGATTTTTCTTTTTTTCACCCCGATGAAAAACTAATTACGAAGCAAAATTAGTGCATTCTCCTAGAGGAGAATGAAGCATCTCCATCCAAAATAATGTCCACAAGCAATAAGAATAAAATAAAGCTTCTTAAAGCTATGTAGCAGAAAAACATAAATGATGAAGTGTCACTAAATATGCTGAGCATCCCTAGGAGAAAACTAGGCATATTAAGCATCCCCGCTTTTAAAGATGCCCATAGGCACCAAGAAAGAAACAAAATGGAATATAAACAAACATATATAGAAAGATGATGACAGCTTATCACACTCCCAATCTAAGATCGCTAGTTAGGGTCACAGCAATTACCGCATATTCAAAAAAATCTCTCCCCACAAATATGTAAGACATCTCATCATTATATCATAAAGGAAGGAGTGGAATAAATAATCAACTAAGCAGCAAGGAGTGGAATAAACAATCAACTAAGTAAATCCAAATCCAGAGCCCATTGTTGATGCACCCTTAAGGCGATCTGGTAGAGTACCACATCAACCGGACAGATACTATGATTTCTTGGTCCGGGATGGAGATTCTATCGAACTTGATGAAAACGATGAGGATCCGATCACCTACATGGATGCAATGTAGAGACCTGACTTTGAGAAATGACTAGAGGCCATGAAATCCGAAATGGAGTCCATAAAGGACAATGATGTGTGGACATTGATTGACCCACCCGAAGGAATAAAATCCATAGGGTGTAAGTAGGTCTTCAAGAGGAAGAGGGGTGCAGATGGAAAGGTGAAAACCTATAAAGCCCGTCTGGTTGTCAAAGGATATCGTCAACGTTATGGTATAGACTATGACGAGATATTTTTTCCTGTGGTAATGCTCAAATCCATTCAGATTATGCTTGCGATAGCTGCCCATCTGGACTATGAAATCTGACAGATGGATGTGAAGACAGCTTTCCTAAATGGAGAGTTGGACAAAGAGGTGTATATAATACAACCTGAAGGATTCACATCCACAGATGAGTCTAAGGTGTGTAGGCTACAGAGATCCATTTATGGACTTAAGCAGGCATCTCGAAGTTGGAACATACATTTTGATAAGACGATCAAGACGTATGGCTTCGTTAAGAACGGAGAAGAGCTCTGTATTTATAAGTGAGTTAATGGTCCAGTAGTAGTATTTCTTGTACTGTATGTGGATGATATTCTCTTAATCGAGAATAATATCCCTGCATTACAGGGAATAAAGATTTGGCTGTCGTCATAATTCTCCATAAAAGATCTGCAAGAAGCTTCCTATATTCTAGGGATGAGGATCTATAGGGATAGATCTAAAAGGTTGCTTGGCTTATCCCAATCCACGTACATTGATACTATGCTGAAGAGGTTCAGCATGAAGAATTTCAAAAAAGGCTATCTACCGATAGGCCATGAAATTTTTCTCTCAAAGAGGGATTGTCCGACAACACCTCAAGAGAGAGAACGTATGAGTAGAATTTCATATGCTTCGGCAATGGGATCTATTATATACTCCATGACATGTACACGACCAGATGTGGCATACTCACTAGGGGTAGTGAGTAGATACAAATCTGATCCAGGAGAGAATCACTGGAAGGTTGTTAAAACCATCCTGAAGTATTTAAGAAATACTAAGGACCAGTGGCTTGTTTATGGTGAATCAGACTTGAGACTTATAGGGTTTACAGACTCTAATTTTCAGTCTGATCATGATGACAGCAAGAGTATGTCGAAATTTATTTTTACCCTTAATGGTGGGGCTGTTTACTGAAAAAGTTTCAAGCAGTACATAGTGGCTGATTCAGTTTGCGAGGTGGAGTATGTCGCTGCATCAGATGCTGCCAAAGAAGCGGTGTGGCTGAAAAAATTCATCACCAAGCTTGGAGTAGCACCCTCCCTTGTTGGTCCAATTCTGTTCTACTGTGACAGCTCTGGAACCATTGCTCAGGCGAAGGAACCAAAGGCACACCAGCGGACGAAGCATATTCTGCACCGCTACCATCTCATCCGAGAAATCATAGATCGAGGTGACGTCGACCTTCAGAAGATCAACGAGAAGGAGAACCTGGCCGACTCATTCACTAAAGCCATTACGGTGAAGGAGTTCGATGACTTCAAGTCAAAGATGGGTATTAGATACTGCACCGATTGGCTTTAGGCTAAGTGAGAGATTATTGGGAATAGTGTCCCAAAGCCAATCGTCAGCCTGTTGACGGTTGTGCTCTTTATTGTATTAGTATATAAATTATAAATAAATAAAAGTTATTTTGATATTTTTCATCATAAATTATTTCATCTTCTAATGAACTCCTGTGTTGTGGTGAAGTCCTTAGGACTATTTAAACTCGACAAAGGAGGATTTGTCGTTTAGTCCTTAAACCTGTTCGCGATCAAATGATACGTTGTTATCAAGGACAACAATATTTATCGAGCATAGGTCGTTGTGTGCCATATAGGTTAGTTGTCCTCTTAATCAAGGAGTGTGGAGACACTGGTATGGCATACAGGTGAGATATAAGGGTACATCTGCACTGAATGTGACCGACTTCGAAGCTATCTTTGCTGTCAAGATTTGCTCCGATGGAATATGGGTATAAATATCCCTCTGACCTGAGATCACCATGGTTACTTGCAAGCAACTCACTGTACTTAGGCACTGGACTACCTGAATTTCTAATTCAGTGACGGAAGGCTGCTGGGTGTAGTCAAGTACTTGACTTGTCGGTGCGTGTGTTAAGATGGGATTGACCACTCCAGTTCAGGAGCTGTGTACAGTTGTGTTTCAATTTAGCAAAACCTTGGCCAGGGTAGTCCTAGTGAGGAGTCACAGGACTGTTTGAGTTGAGCACGACTCGGATGATCTAATCAGGATTGACAGTTTAATTTTGAGTCATCCTATACACAAGGGTCAAAAGGGATGAATTATACAGTAACCATATTCACGTAAGTTCTGAGTGTTGCGATTGTGACTATTTGACCTATCCGGATATCGGGTATCATTGCTAGATGGTTACTTCGATTAGTACAGAAATTGATTCCTGTGCTACCGGCTTAGGTTCGAACCTGCGGGGTCACACACATTAGAGGTTCCTATCTGATCTGATGGCTGATGAAGAGTCCTAATATTCGTGGACTATGAGTCCTACGTGTCTGAAACTCTATGATCGAGAATCAAAATTCTTTGATCACAAGTCCCACACATTTTGGATACCGGGGTCAAGAGTCCCACTGATTTGGGACTCTTCGATCAAGGTTTCATATTGATGAACTTTGATACCCGATTGTCCATCGGATTTGGGCTCAATATTTATGAGAGGTTTAATTAGTGATTTGATCACTAATTAACTCAATTTGATTGAGTAAGTATTTTTGGATCAAGTCCAATTGAATTGGATTCAGTTGGATTTGACCCGATTAGGTTAAGAGTTGACCTAATCGTCGAGATGGTTTGATCCCTGATTTGATCAGGGGTTGGGCTTAATCAATTAATGATTTGATTAGGATTTTATTGAGCCTAATTAAGCCTAATTAAGTTAGATTTAAATTAGTCTAATTGGGTCTAACTTATTTGGTTCAATTAGGTTGGTTTAAATAATGAAACCACCTTGACCCAAACTACCTGCGCCACCTCACATCCACTGCACCCATTTGAATCATGAGAAGGAATTTCTCGTGAATTTTTTCTCACACAAAGCCCTCCCTACACCCACATTTGTGCACCATATGGATGGATAAAGCTGATTAGTTAACCATTAACTCAATTTGATTGAGTAAGTATTTTTGGATCAAGTCCAATTGAATTGGATTCAGTTGGGTTTGACCCGATTAGGTTAAGAGTTGACCTAATCGTCGAGATGGTTTGATCCCTGATTTGATCAGGGGTTGGGCTTAATCAATTAATGATTTGATTAAAATTTTATTGAGCCTAATTAAGCCTAATTAAGTTAGATTTAAATTAGTCTAATTGGGTCTAACTTATTTGGTTCAATTAGGTTGGTTTAAATAATGAAACCACCTTGACCCAAACTACCTGCGCCACCTCACATCCACTGCACCCATTTGAATCATGAGAAGGAATTTCTCGTGAATTTTTTCTCACACAAAGCCCTCCCCACACCCACATTTGTGCACCATATGGATGGATAAAGCTGATTAGTTAACCATTCAAATTCAAAGCATGTTTGAATTTGAATGGATAACTTATCTCTTGTGCCTTCATGCTTATCCATCTTGTGTGCCACATAACTTACATGAGAAAAGGTTTCTCGTGAAACCTTTCCACGCACAAAGAGTCCACACCCTTCTCTTCTCATGCCATAAGTGGATAGGGATGAGTTGGTTTGTATTTGAATTCAAACTTGATTTGAATTCAAATGTGCAACCACTTATCTTTATCCTCTCACGCGGATAAGACACGTTCGACGTTGTTTTAAAAAGGAGAGAAAGGTGGGGTGTGCGTAAAAATTTTTGGAGAGAAAGTTTGGGGCGTGAGGAACCTTTCTACATAAGGTGAAGGTCCAAAACCTTCCGAGAGAAAAAGACAGAAAAGAAAGAAAAAAGGTCACAGAGTTTTTCTTAGTGTACCCTAGGGTTTCAGCCTAGGGTTCGGAAAGTGAGAAGGTGAGCTACGAGTGTCGTGAGCCCACCAAATTTCAGAAAAATCTTCAACATCTTCTCAAGCACATCTACTAATAACCCAGAGCATCCAAAGAATCGACAGACATCGATCGAAGGAGTTCGATCAGCATCGACCGTCGAAAGGGCTCTACAACGAGCTAGCACTCGTGAGGAGTCGATTAGATCGGGAGCTTCGTGTGGATGATTTATAGAGGCCAGACATGCTGTGTGGCTGCATCGTGATGATCAGACTCTCTCGACGATGATCAGATTACGGTGATCTACTATCCGCACAAAGGTATTGTGTTCTGAACATATTACAGTAAAGTGTTTACTGTTCAAATTCAAATTTCAAATTTAAATGCATGCATGCCATATATCATATTTAGATTCTAGTGTAGGATAAATATATGTTAATTAATTAGATTAATTAATTATTTTTACTATAAAATAATGATTTTGAAAAAATTTTAAAATTATCATTTTACCCCTACACTCAAATTTTGTTTCAAATGGTATCAGAGCAGGTTCTAAGATATGATATATGAATTTGCATGCGTAGATTAAGTTATAATCTAAAAGTTTAAATTTAAAATTTAAAATTTAAAATTTAAATTTTGAAAGTTATTCAAAATTCAAAATTCAAATATTTGAAATTCAAAATTTGAAATTTAAATTTTGAAATTTAAAATTCAAAATTCAAAATTCAAAATTTTGAAATTCAAAATTTGAAATTTGGTTGAAATTTCAAATTTAAAATTCAAAATTTAAAATTCAAAATTTGAAATTCAAAAATTTAAAATTTGAAAATTAAAATTTGTTTGAAATTTGAAATTTAAAATTTAAAATTTGAAATTTGAAATTTAAATTTTAAAATTGGTATATTTAGATATACTTGATCCAAGTAGCAAGTAATCGAATTGGGTTGGTTGCCATGGCCATCCGGTCATAGGAGAAAAGTAGGGTTTAAAGGCCCTCTCCTCCCATTCGATGGGATCTCCTATGGCGGTAGGGGTGCCACTGCAATTATATCCCATGCAGATGAAGCAGCGAAAGGACTTAATTATAAAGGTTCTGTTGGTGCAGAATTTCGTCGAAGTCGGAGAAGCTGGAGTTGGGATGATCGCAGCCGCCGTCGGGACCTGCAAAGAAAGTCTAAACCAGAGTTGGAGGTACTCCGGCAAGACCCTCCGACGCTCAAGTCAGTACTCTGCTTCAACAGAAATGGAGTGCTCGAGCGAAAATTTTGGTAGAATTTCGAGATAAAGTTACTAGCCTAGAGAAGAACGTGTCTGGGGGTTCCTTATTTATAGACGGAGGGTGTAACTGACCGACAGCGACGTCTGTAACCGTCTGGTAGTGGACCGCTCAGAGCCGCGTGGAGTTTGTTACGGAGAGCAGTGGCGTCAGGGGTCGTTCAGGGCCACGTGGAGCTTGTTGCGGAGAATGGAGTGGTGTTCATTATCGGGACTTGCCAGAGAGTAGTGGAGCTGCATGGAATCTATTGCAGGGAGTGGAGCAGGAGGGCGGCTCTTGTCGTGACTTGTCAGAGAGTGGTGGAGCTGCATGAAATCCATTGCAGAGAGTGGAGCAGGATGGCGGCCCTTGTCGTGACTTGTCAAAGAGCTCGGATCCATCAGCTAGAGCTCGACTGAGACATCTGATGGAGCGAAATGGCTCTCTATTGTTGGTCTGAGAGAAGCTCGGATGTCTCCGAAGCTGCTGACGAGTCTACTGTTGTCGGGTACCCTAGGCGCTGATACTACAGGCGGGAGTCACATGCTGTAGAAGCTCGGATAAAGATTTTTCATTGGCGAAGCCCGGTAGGAACCCCATTGCTAGAGAAGTCCGTCTGAGATTCGCCTAATGTGGAAACTCATCTGAAGATGATCCGTTGGGGAAGTTCGGTTTTATGGAGGATCCGATGGAGGGTCGGTCGGTGATGGACTTCGGATGGCGCTGGGGAGGCTCAGCAGATATCGGAGGCGATCAACTATCGCAGGAATCCAGTTACTGGAGCTCATCCATCATAGAAGCTCATCTGAAATCCATCCGCTGGAGAAGTTCAGACGGGCTTCGACTCTCGTGAAATGTCAAAAAGGGACTGCTTATTGCGGAAGCTCGGGTGAGGACCAGTTGTCGTGGAAGCTTGGAGTAGTGTCCCGCTGTAGAAGCTCGTCTAGGGCTCACTCGCTACGGGGTAGCTCGGTTGAAGTCTACCTGTGGTAGAAATTTGAAAGAAATTTGTTTATAGTAGAGGCTTGAGTTAGAATTTGCTTACAGTAGAGGTCCGGACTGGATCGCCCGCTGTAGGGGTTCGGAGTAGACCGCTCGTAGCAGGAGTTCGGAGAAGACCGCTCATAGTAGAAGGTCAGCTCTCGCAGGAGCTCGGCTGGAACTGCTCGTAGTAGAAGCTCGGAGTAGATTGCTCGTAGCAGAAGTTCGGAGAAGACT
Organism: Elaeis guineensis; assembly: GCF_000442705.2. Taxonomy (NCBI): domain Eukaryota; kingdom Viridiplantae; phylum Streptophyta; class Magnoliopsida; order Arecales; family Arecaceae; genus Elaeis; species Elaeis guineensis. The sequence continues at coordinate 31,565,460 of NC_025993.2, forward strand.
GCTCGTAGTAGAAGGTCGGCTCTCGCAGGAGCTCGACTGGAATCCTGAAGGCGGTCGACCACTGTAGAAACTTGAAAGGTGTTTGGTTACTATAGAAATCTCGTTATTGGGGAAGCTCGGATGCTGACAAACTCCGGAAGGAGTTCGGAGGATAGTTGGTCACTGTAGAAGGTCGACTGGTGGTGAGGCCCAGAGGGCCTTTGGGGCGGCCTGGTAGGTGAACGCAGAAGTCCATCGTCGAAGAAGTCCGAACGGTCGAGGGAATTCGGAGAGGCGTCACATACAAGGTTGGGAGCCCAAAGAGCCCCGAAGGATCAGTCCATTGTAAACTTCGGTCGGAGGATACTTTATACCTAACATTGGTCCTCCTACTTCCGAGTTTGGGTTTCGAATGAAAGAAGTACAGAGAAATTCTCACGGTCGAAGCTGCTCTCCTTGATTTTCATACTCAGCGATCGCCAAATATGTTGACGTTCGGTCCGCTGGTACTGAAACCTTTTCGAAAAAGGCTTCCTCTTTTTGGAATTTCAATCCGAACGCAGTCTCAGGTATGGTGCCATAATGGTTTTACTAATTGTCGGCCACCTCTAACCGCTTGCCACGGTGAGTGGGCCACGCGACGGTCACGGACTGGTCAGAGGAGATCCGCGATCATAACCGCTCCAGATCCTGTTGCCTATTTAAACACGTCCTCCTCCTTAGGGGTTTCATCTTGCCTGATAGAGTCCTTCGGTCCCTTTTTCTTCCCCGAGAGCTCCAGCCTCCTTTAGCATCCTTCTCGGCTTTAGATGTCCTCCGGGTCTCCCATCGTCCTTGCTGCCTTCCCGCACTCCCCAGGCCAACTGTTGCTCCTTGGATTGATTTTGATGATTACAAAGCATTTGAAGGGGTACTAATGATTTTTGCTTGAAAAAAACTTATTGCTCTTCAGGGGCAAAATCATAATTTTATCAAAACCTTTATTTGAAAGTATCAAATGATAGAACAAAAGATTTGTGATCCATTGATGAAAATTTTATTAGTTTTGAACTTGTATTTTAAAAGATATGCATGTTTGAAAAATATGAGTCGACCCATGAGTCGACTCATGGCACATGAGATGAGTGGCACGCTGAAATTCTTGGCCGGCACAAACTTGGCACACCCTGTGAGTCGACCCCCAAGGCATGAGTCGACCCATGAGTCGACCTCTGCGGGTTTTAAGCCAATTTTACAGAATCTTGCATCCCGTTTGATTCTCTGATGTTCTTCCACAGAGGTCGACCCATGAGTCGACCCCCAGGCATGAGTCGACCCATGAGTCGACCCCTGTGACGGGATTATTCCGCAACGGCTAGTTTTTAACCCATTTTAAGTACTTTTAATGCTCATTTAATGTGGTCTAACGGCTTTATTTTAGCCTAGAATATTTTTCACTATTTCTTGAAGCTATAAAAGGGATAAATAGGTGGGAATCAAAAAGAAGAATCAAGAAGAGAGATTTTGGAAAAGAAATTTCAAGCAAACTTTTCAGCCCTAAGCAAGAGCTCACTCAAAGCATTCAAGAAGCCTTTAATCCAAGCTCACCAACTCTTCAAATGCATATTTAAGTCTCCAACCACCTTGAGGAAATCAAAATGAGTCTTCTTCTCTTTGAGTAAAGTGTATTTAAAGCATCATACGCTCATTAAAGGAGCTTTCTTTGTACTTACTTGTGCTATTCATTGTTATACTTTGTTTGAGTTATTATTTTTGTTTTGGAAGGGTTCCAAAATAAGGAAAGGTTGATCTGAACCTTGAATCAGAGTGTATTGGGTTTGCTTGTACCCGAAAAATAAGTGGACTAGCTTGGGATAGCTAGAGTTGGAGTTTCCGACATTTGTATTCGTGTTGAATACAAGTTAGTGGATTGAAATTCCCAAGTAGGAGCTTGGGGAGTGGATGTAGGTGCAAGGTTGGCATCGAACCACTATAAATCCTTTTATTTGTGGTGTGCCTAATTACTCTTCTTTAACTCTTCATTATTTTCTTGCATTCTTGCTTTTAGCCATTAGTCCTGAATTAATTTTACTCTCCCTATTTATTTAGCTTTTGTCAAACATTTTTCATAAGTCATAAGTTAAGCTTAAAATTTTTAGAAACCCAATTCACTCCCCCCCTCTTGGGTTGCATAGCTGGGCAACAAGTGGTATCAGAGCCCGGTGCTCTAACCCTACTTTGATCTAATCAATCAAAAAGCCAAAGATCTATGGCAACTCAAGTCGGCACTTCTCTAGCCGAGGGGCAATCCACTAACCGATCTCTACTTTTCAATGGGTCTAATTACACCTATTGGAAAGCTCGGATGAAAATATTCATTCAAGCACTCGACTATGATATGTGGAGTATCATAGTGAACGGTCCTCACACACCCACTAAAATTATAGATGGTGTGGAATCAGCCAAACTCGAGAAAGAATGGAATGAGGTTGATAAGAAAATGGCCCAATTAAATACTAAAGTAATGAATATTCTTTATTGTGCTCTTGATGCTAACGAATTTAATCACATTTCTACTTGCTCGTCTGCTAAAAAAATATAGGATAGGTTAGAAGTAACCCATGAAGGAACCAATCAAGTATAGGAGTCTAAAATTAACATGCTTGTGCATAAATATGAATTGTTTAAAATGGAGCATGATGAGTCCATAACTGAAATATTTACTCGCTTTACTGATATTATAAATAGTTTAAAGAGTCTTGGTAAGTCCTATACTAACAGTGAGCTTGTAAGAAAGATTCTCAGGTCCTTATCAAGAACTTGGGAAGCCAAAGTGATCGCCATCCAAGAAGCCAAGGACTTGAACATTCTACCCTTGGAAGAGCTTCTTGGATCATTGATGACTCATGAGCTGAGCATGAAGTAACATCAAGAGGAAGAAGTCAAAAAGAAGAGAACAATTGCCCTCAAATCCACAGCTCCACCAGATGAAGAAACTGATGACACCGAAAATGAAGAGCAGGATGAAGAGTTGGCACTCATTACCCGAAGATTTAAGAAATTTTTGAGAAAAAGGAAACAAGGGATGAGAAAGAGGCCATTCACAAAAGGAGAATAGAGCAAAGAAAAGAGGAAAGACCAGCCCCTTATCTGCTACGAATGCAAGAAATCGGGATACTTCAAGTCCGAATGCCCACAACTGAAGAAGGGTCCTAAGAAGTACAAGAAGAAGGCCATGATGGCCACTTGGAGTGCGAGTGATGACTCAAGCTCAGAAGAGGAAGACTCGACTGAACAAGCCAACCTGTGCCTTATGGCACACGAAAATGAGGTAATTTTTGAAACTTCTAGTGACTTTATATTTGAAGAACTACATGAAGCTTTTTATGATTTAGTTGATGAATTAAAGAAATTAGGGATGAAGAACAAAGATCTAAAATTGAAAAATCAATCTTTATTGAAACAAAATGAAAGCATTTTAATTGAAAAATCCACCCTGCTTCAAGAAAATCAAAGTTTAAAGAATGAAATTGCCAAGTTAAAACCATTAGTTGAAAAATTTACCTTGAGTTCAAATAAACTTAATATGATTCTTGAAAATCAAAAAGCCGTGTATGATAAGGCTGGACTTGGCTATAACCCCTTGAAGAAACAAAAGTATCTGAAAAATATCTATGTAAACTCTTTAAGTAACAAGTCTTCTAATATTACTTGCTTCAAATGTGGTAGAGTAGGACATAAGTCATACACTTGCTTCTCTAACAAATCTGCAAACTCAAATATAAAGAAAATATGGGTCCCAAAAGGAACCATTATGACTAACCAAAAAGGACCCAAGAAAGCTTGGGTCCCTAAGACAAAAACTTGACTTTTGCTTGCAGGTGTGTCTAGCATCCCAAGGAGAAAACAAAAAATGGTATCTTGACAGCGGATGCTCGAGACACATGACTGGTGATGAATCCCAATTCATCACTCTTGATGCTAAGAATGGAGGGATGGTCACCCTTGGAGATAATGGCAAAGGAAAGATCATCGGTATAGGTAACATTGGTATCACTCCCTCCAAATACATTGAAAATATTTTGTTAGTAGATGGTTTAAAGCATAATTTACTAAGCATTAGTCAATTTTGTGATAAAGGATATAAAGTTGTTTTTGAATCTTCTGTTTGCATTGTAACTAGTCCTATTAATGATGGTATTAAATTTATTGGACATAGACATGGTAATATTTATATGGTAGATTTAAATAATCTATCCAAAATAAACATGCAATGCCTAGTATCCTTGAATGCTAAAATTAATGAGACTAGTTGACTTTGGCATCGTAGGCTTGCACATATTAGCATGCATTCACTTTCAAAATTAATTAAGAAAGAATTAGTTCTTGGTTTGCCAAAATTAAACTTTGAAAATGATAGAATTTGTGATGCATGCCAACTAGGTAAACAAACAAGAGTTTCATTTAAATCCAAAAATATTGTTTCAACCTCTAGACCTTTAGAGCTTTTGCATATGGACTTATTTGGACCTACTAGAACTACTAGTCTAGGAAGAAAATGATATGATTTTGTAATTATAGATGATTACTCTCGTTTTACTTGAGTTTTCTTTTTGGCACACAAAGATGAAACTTTTCAAGTTTTCACTAAATTTTATCGAAAAGTCACTAATGAGAAAGGATTTTCAATTCAAAATATTCGAAGTGATCATGGAACTGAATTTAAAAATCAAGACTTTGAAAAATTTTGTGATGAAAAAGGAATTGGCCATAACTTCTCTGCACCTAGAACACCCCAACAAAATGGGGTAGTAAAAAGAAAAAATAGAATCCTAGAAGAAATGGCCCGTACCATGCTATGTGAAAGCAACCTTCCAAGATACTTTTGGGTGGAAGCTATTAACACAGTATGTTACATTTTAAATCGTGCTTTGATTAGACAAATTTTAAAGAAAACCCCCTATGAGGTTTGGAAAGAAAGAAAACCTAATATTACATATTTTCATATTTTTGGTTGCCGATATTTTGTATTAAATAATGGTAAAGAAAGAGTTAAAAAATTTGATGCAAAATCAAATGAAGCAATCTTTCTTGGTTACTCCTCCACTAGTAAAGCTTTTAGAGTTTTTAACAAAAGAACTTTAGTAGTAGAGGAGTCGATACATGTTGTCTTTGATGAATCTAATGATCTTCCTTCAAGAAAGAATGAAGGTGTTGATGATGCAGATCCTTTTATAGAAGGAATGAAGGAGATCACTCTGAAAGATTCAACATTTTAAGATGATGAGGAACATGAAGACAAACAGGATGAAGGAGGTGAAGAACATCAAGAACAACCTTAAGGTACAAATAACCTACCCAAAGAATGGAGGTATGTTCACAATCACCCTAAGGAGCTAATTATTGGTGATCCTATGCATGGGGTAAAAACTCGTTCTTCACTTAAAGATGTATTTAATCATTGTGCTTTTGTCTCTCATCTTGAACCAAAAACTATTGAAGAAGCTGCAAATGATTATAATTAGATTAATGCAATGCAAGAGGAACTTAATCAATTTGAAAGAAATAATGTATGGACTTTAGTATCAAGATCTAAAAATTATTCAATAATTGGCACAAATTGGGTCTTTAGGAACAAATTAGATGAACATGGAAATGTAATAAGAAATAAAGCAAGATTGGTTGCTAAAGGTTATAATCAAGAAGAAGGAATTAATTTTGATGAGACCTTTGCATCTGTTGCTAGATTAGAGGCCATTAGACTTCTACTTGCATATGCTTGCTTTATAAAATTTAAATTATTTCAAATGGATGTCAAAAGTATATTTTTGAATGGATATATTGCTGAAGAAGTCTATGTAGAACAACTCCCAGATTTTAAAAATCATGCTTTTCCTAATCATGTTTTTAAATTAAATAATGCTCTATATGGTTTGAAACAAGCACCTAGGGCTTGGTATGATAGGCTAAGCAAATTTTTACTAAATAATAATTTTTCAAGAGGTAATGTAGACACAACCCTTTTCATTAAAAAAAATCAAAATGATATGTTAATTATACAAATATATGTTGATGACATTATTTTTGGGTCTACTAATGAATCTCTTTGTCAAGACTTTGCTAAGCTCATGCAGGGAGAGTTCGAGATGAGCATGATGGGAGAACTTACATTCTTCCTCAGATTCCAAATTAAACAAACAAAGGAAGGAATCTCCATCATCCAAAGCAAGTACACAAAGGAACTACTCAAAAGATTCGGAATGGAGAACTCCAAAGCAATTGGCACACCTATAAGCCCTTCATGTAAGCTTGACAAGGATGAAAAAGGTAAAAGTGTAGACTTAAAATATTATAGAGGTATGATTGGCTCACTATTATATTTAACTGCAAGTAGATCTGATATCATATTTAGTGTTTGTTTGTATGCTAGATTTCAATCTAATCCTAAAGAATCCCACTTGAATGTTGTTAAAAGAATCCTTAGATATTTAAATGGCACTCAAACTCTAGGATTATGGTACTCTAAGGACTCATTAATTGACTTAATAGGATATTTAGATGCTGATTTTGCTGGATGTAGATTAGATAGAAAAAGCACTAGTGAAACCTGTCAATTTCTTGGAGTTAATCTAATCTCCTGGTTTAGTAAGAAATAAAATTCGGTAGCACTGTCTACGGCTGAGGTCGAATACATTGCAGCCGAAAGTTGTTGTACTCAAATCTTGTGGATTAAGCAACAACTCGAAGACTTTGGTATCAAACTTAATGAAACACCCATAAGATGTGATAACACTAGTGCTATAAATCTTACTAAAAATTCAATTCAACATTCAAGGTCTAAACATATTGAAATCAGACATCATTTTATAAGAGAACATGTTCAAAACAAAGATATAATTCTTGACTATGTTTGCACTGAAAATCAATTAGCCGATATCTTTACAAAGGCCTTAAGTGAAGATAGATTCTGTGAAATTAGGAGAGATCTAGGAATTCTTGATCCATTTGCTTAGATATCTCTCTAATTTCAAGGAATCGATGTCAAAATTTTTTTGAGCTCAATTTTCATCATCTCTCTTGGACCTAAAAGCTCAAGATTATCCTTCTCACAACTTATCATTGAGCAAAAATTTTTCTCCCAGAATTTTAATTTTTTTCAAAATTTATTCATAATTTTTCTGAAATTTTGTGAATCATGAGTCGACCCCCTAGGGTCAACCCAATGGCATACTTGCAATTTTCGGCCAACATCCCACGGGTTCATCTCTTTTTAACTAAAAACCCGTTCATGAGCCAACCCCTCCATCTTCATCTTCCTCCCTCCAAAACCCGTAGTCCTCCTCTTCTTTCTCTCCAAATCCAAGGTCTAAGCCCAAGATCCTTCTCCCATCACCTCTCCACCTCAAATCGCCCTTGGAAAAGGCACTATTCCCATTTTTCTCCCTTGATTGGAGCGGTTGGAGCGTGCCCTAGCTTCCACCATTCTTCTCCAAATCGGGATTACTCTCCTCCAAAAATCCCTTTCCATACCCTAATAACCCTCCTTCTCCTCACCCATTTGATCATCCAAGTCTCCTTGCTTGTTCTTGTGGTGAGAATGGCTCCAAAAATGAAACTCCCTCAAAGAAGGAAATCGGTCCGTGAGTTGGAAGAGGGCGTGCGCAGGAAAAGGCAAGCTTCTCAGACCTCCTCTGCTCCCATTCCTGCTTCAGCATCTGCTCCAAGTTCCTCTCGATCTCCTCTCAGCCCTAGTAAAATTTCTCTATCTGTCAGAAAGGTAGAAACTGGAAAAAATGTTGACTTCAGATTTTTTGAAAATAAGGGATTCTCCATTGGTTCAAAGATCAAAAACCAGGGTTGGGGATTTTACTGTTTACTTAAAGAAGTTACATATGTAGATTTGGTTAGAGAGTTTTATCTGAATCTGTACTATGGTAATGGAACAGTAACATCTACTGTTAAGAAAATTGATATCTGCTTAGATCCTATTATTTTGGGAGAGATTCTTCATTTGCCATGTGAGGGATATTCAAACATGGAACTCCCAATGAAGGAAGAAGGGATCAATGTGATTTTAGGAGGAACCTACTCGGGAAGCCTAAATAAATTAGAAGCCAAGATCCTGTCAATTGAAATGAGAATTCTACATCAATTGGTAACAAAGCTTTTCTTCCTAAGAAGTGGTAGACATGACCTCCTTTCAGGCTGAGACATATGCATCATGTTTCATGTGATCACCCAAACCACCTTAAACCTCTCAGCTTTAATGATTGAGGCCATGAGAGAAACACTGAATAGATCCAAGGCACATCTGCCTTTTGGTATGGCCCTCACACTGGTATTCAGGAGGTTTGGAGTTAGTTTTGAGGGGGAGGCATCAGCTAGGCTCTCTCACTCTGACACCATCAACCAACACACTTTGCACCGCATGGGATTCACTAGGACCGATGGTGGTTGGATTAAGGGTGCAGAAGAGAGAGTTGAGGACAGAACTAAGGAAGAAGGCCCTTCATCACCTCTCCATGACGTCAGGGCAGCATCTCCAGACATCCTGTTTGTTTCAGATCCAGAAGCTGGCCCTTCAGAGTCCACAAGGAGGCACACTCCAGTTCAGCAGCCAGACAGCAGAGCACCTCCCTCAGAGATCAGATTGGCTGATGATCAGATTGAGATGATTTCTCAGCGTGTGGCTTCCTTGCTTTCTCGATAGTGGAGCACTTCAGTTTTTGCACCGGGATCCACATCATTTGATGCATCTGATCATACCTTGATCCCCCACATCTCCACTGTATTTCAGATGATCATAGATTAGTCAGTTCGGATTCAGCAGCTCGAGGGTTACATTTTGAGACTGACTGGGAGAGTACTTGACTTGCAGGGGCAAGTGTTAGCTCTGGCACATCCACAGCCACAGGAGTGCACTACTGAGGTCTCAGACCTATCTACGGAGGCAGCCAGACTTAGAGGAGTATTGGAGAGTGGATTTGATTTCCTGAGGAGAGAGATCAGAGGCTCTAGTGAGCATGCATCTACACAGTTCACTGCACTACTTCAGTCTGTTTCGAGAGCTCTGAACTTTCTTGATACCATCAGGCTCTCTCTTACAGTTCAGTCTATTGCTTCTCAGCCTTCAGGATCATCTCGCCCACCTACCCGTGCCAGCACCTCCACTCGTGGCAGAGGCAGACGGGGTAGAGGATGAGTCCTTGGTCGTGATCCTTCATCTCCCCACCCCATCTCCGATACATCTGATTCTGATCCATCCAGTCATGAGCTCTACTAGATCCTTGTTGTTAGTCTTGACTTTTGTTTCTTTCTAGGATCTATCTTTTGGGCCATGTAATGATGTTAACTAATTAACTTTTATATTTTGGAATATGTATTGGAACAACTATGGTATCAATCTCTTTTTGATTATATATCTACTCTTTGACTTTTAATGTATGTCCTTTAAATTGAGTTACTTTCAATTTTGTGCATGCTTAAAATACTATGAATTGCTATTTCATATCTATGGTACTCAATGGTATATTTTGTTTTATGATTGCTGTATTCAGGGAGAGTAAATATTAATGTTAGTAAAATTAATGATTAGTACAAGAAGTTCAAGAAATAAAAAGAGAAAATGTATTCAAAAGAAAAGGGGGAGTAAACAATGTTTGATGATGTCAAAAAGGAGGAGAAATTAAAGAAAAGTATCAAAAGCAAGATAAATAAAAGGTTTAAAAACAAAATGAGTAAATTGCAAAAGCAAATGAGCAAACTTTAAAATTAATTCTTAGACATGCTCTGATACACTTTAAAATTAATTTTTAGACATGCTTTGATACACTTAATTGTTAAACATGCTCTGATACCAAAATTAAATAATCAAATGAGAATGAGTAAATTTTCAAGATGCTAAAAAATTTGAAAAACAAGCAAATGAGATATTTTCAAATACGCAATTTTTAAATTCTTAGGCAAATTCTGCTTTGCTCTGATAGTAAAAACAAATTTTGCTCCGATACCAAAATCACATAATCAAATGAGAAAATTTTCAAATCTTTAAGCAATAGGCAAATTGTTTATGCAAATGAGCAACACAAGCAAATGGGCACATGTATCACATGCCAAAAGAATCAATCTTCTTTTCAAGCAAATGCACTTATAAGTAATTTTTAAGTTGGTAGTAAATTTTTTATTTATCTTCAAACTACCTATAATACATTTCATTCCTTTGAAATTTATGCTCATTGATTCATATATATGCTTTTGTTCAAGTGTTTTGTCATCATCAAAAAGAGAGAGATTGTTACTTCTTGGATTGATTTTGATGATTACAAAGCATTTGAAGGGGTACTAATGATTTTCGCTTGAAAAAGATTTATTGCTCTTTAGGGGCAAAATCATAATTTTATCAAAATCTTAATTTGAAAGTATCAAATGATAGAACAAAAGATTTGTGATCCATTGGTGAAAATTTTATTGATTTTGGACTTGTATTTTAAAAGATATGCATGTTTGAAAAACATGAGTCGACCCATGAGTCGACTCATGGCACATGAGATGAGTGGCACGCTGAAATTCTTGGCCGGCACAAACTTGGCACACCCTGTGAGTCGACCCCCAAGGCATGAGTTGACTCATGAGTCGACCTCTGCGGGTTTTAAGCCAATTTTACAGAACCTTGCATCTCGTTTGATTCTCTGATGTTCTTCCACAGAGGTCGACCCATGAGTCGACCCCCAGGCATGAGTCGACCCATGAGTCGACCCCTTTGATGGGATTATTCCATAACGGTTAGTTTTTAACCCATTTTAAGTACTTTTAATGCTCATTTAATATGGTCTAACGGCTTTATTTCAGCCTAGAATATTTTTCACTATTTCTTGAAGCTATAAAAGGGACAAATAGGTGGAAATCAAAAAGAAGAATCAAGAAGAGAGATTTTGAAAAAGGGATTTCAAGCAAACTTTTCAGCCCTAAGCAAGAGCTCACTCAAAGCATTCAAGAAGCCTTTAATCCAAGCTCACTAACTCCTCAAGTGCACATTCAAGTCTCCAACCACCTTGAGAAAATCAAAAAGAGTCTTCTTCTCTTTGAGTAAAATGTATTTAAAGCATCATACGCTCATTAAAGGAGCTTTCTTTGTACTTGTGCTATTCATTGTTATACTTTGTTTGAGTTATTGTTTTTATTTTGGAAGGGTTCCAAAATAAGGGAAGGTTGATTCGAACCTTGAATCGGAGTGTATTGGGTTGGCTTGTACCCGAGAAATAAGTGGACTAGCTTGGGATAGCTAGAGTCAGAGTTTTCGATGTTTGTATTCGTGTTGAATACAAGTTAGTGGATTGAAATTTGCAAGTAGGAGCTTGGGGAGTGGATGTAGGTGCAAGGTTGGCACCGAACCACTATAAATCCTTTTGTTTGTGGTGTGCATAATTGCTCTTCTTTAACTCTTCATTATTTTCTTGCATTCTTGCTTTTAGCCATTAGTCCTGAATTAATTTTACTCTCCCTATTTATTTAGCTTTTGTCAAATATTTTTCATAAGTCATAAGTTAAGCTTAAAATTTTTAGAAATCCAATTCACCTCCCTCCCCTCTTGGGTTGCATAGCTGGGCAACACCAACCTAAGTTAGTCCTGAAACTTCTTGTTGTTTTTTTATTTTTTATTTTTCTTTGTGCTCTATTCGTTTAGCTTCCTTAAGGGCCTGTTCGCTATTTTTCTAATTTTTTCAGGATTTTGTAGCTTTCGTTTGATCCAAAATGTCTTCTGATATCTCCTCTTCTAGTGGTTCTAGGAGTTCGTCGGCTCCAGTTCCCTAAAGTCCTGGTATCGTGGCCGAACCTGTAGCCAGGACCGAACCCTGTCTGGCCTTTACACCGGACACCATCCCCGGCTCCTTGACTCCGGATGAACTCTCACAGATAAGGATTCAGTATGGGGTTCCTCCAGAGTACGAGCTGGAGCTTCTCGGGCCATCTGACCGGGCTAGCACCCCTCCTCCCGGCCACTTCTGCCTGTACCTGGAGGCCTTCCATGTCGGACTTCAGCTTTCGCTGCCATCCTTTATCGTTGCTCTCTTCCATTTTTTGAATATTTCTCTAGTTTCTGTCGTGCCAAACTCCTTTAGATTTTTGATAGGATTTCTTTCTCTTTGTAGTTTAGCCGAAGTTCGGTCGACTCTTTCTTTGTTTAGGAACTTCTACACCTTCAAGCGCCATCCCTCGGTAAAGGATTGGTGGTACTTCTCCCTCCAGTTCGGTAGGAAGGGGTTGCTGAAAGGCACCCCCTCTTCTGTCCATAACTGGAAGGAGAAGTTCTTCTATATCTGATGCCCGACCTTGGAGCTAGGATTACCCCTGTGGGGCTCCCTGAGGGATTTCGTCTATCGGGCTCCTACTCTGGAAAGGGACGACCTCGAGGCCTCCAAAAAACTTGAGGCCTATCAAGCCCCCCTCCTCCCCGACCTTTTGAGGGAATAACTTTTGTTCAACGTCGGCCTGAGCCCTCTTAATCTCATCGGTACCGATTCATCATTTTATTTTTTTTTTATTCCATCTCTGAGCCGTGTTGATTTCTTTTTATCGCAGACATGGACGCAAGCGTGGTTCGAAGGCTAGCCCAGGGTCTCAAGACCCACAAGAGGAAAGACACCTCAACTTCAGGGTTGGTGAAGAGACCCAGGACAGAAGGGACAAGCTCGGTCGTGCCTGCTCTGGTGTCCGTCACCGTCGAAGTCCCTTCCGACGCCGAACCCACGGTCCCCCGAGCCCTTTCAAGGAGCCCCTCGGTCGAGGATCCCGCTCCCGAAGTTCATCCCGAGAGGGTACCCGGGGTCGAAGGGAGGAAGAGAAAGAAGATCCTGACCCGAAGGAGCCGCAGTCGCAAGATTGCCGTCGAGGGGGCCAGCGGCTCCGAGGAAGACCTGGGGGACAATCCCTTCAACAACAGGGACTTAATAAAGAGGCTGATCGAAGGGTGTATTCTGCTCGAGGTAGTTGAGAGGATCGTCCTCGTCGATCCTGAGCTGTGGGTCTGAAACTCTCTGGGATCTTTCCTCGAAGTAGGTTAACTCATCCTTTTTCTTCTTCCTGCTTCTTTACTTTATTCTTCAGCCCTTATGTCAACTCCCTGACCTTTCTTGCAGATTGGGCACCAACTCATCGCCAACGTCGAGGCGGCGAAGATCGCCAAGAAGGAGGCAGCTCGGGCAGAGGAAGGTCGCCTAACCGGGGCCACCCACCTTGAGGAGAAGATCGCCAAGGTCTTAAGCCTCCAAGAGGCGTTGGAAAAGGAGGGACAAACCTCGTCCGATCTGAGGACCGCCTTGGAGGAAAAGAGAGGGAAGACTGAGGCTGAGGTCTCCTCATTAAGGGCACAGGTCTCCGAGTTGAAGGAGCAGATTTTTGAGTTGAAAGTGCGGATTCTGTCTCTGGTCTCGGAGGCAAGAGCTCGAGCAGTGGAGGAGTTCAAAGCCTCCCCTGAGATGAAGGATCTGAAGGTCCAGTTCAGCCAGGATGCCTTCATCAAGGGTTTCGAACTCTGTCAAGAGAAGGTGGCTGGGAGGTTCCCCGAATTGGATCTTGACTTCCTGAATGAGGCATCCGATGATGAAGCCGGACCATCCGAAGCTGCTGCCGGTCCTCCTCCAGTTGGGACCTCGTCGATCGCCCGGTCGCCGCTGACGATCTTTCGGGGACGTCGAGCCCCTCTACTTCTGCCCCAGAGGTCCGGAACCTCTAGCTTTGTATTTCTCTTTTGTGGTGATATATATATATATATATATATATTTTGTTCTCTTGTACTTGAAACTTATTTGATCAATGAAGCTGGATTCATCTTTATGGAGGGTCCCTCCCCCCTTTTTGTATTCCTTTCCTTCTTTTTATCTTCTTGCGTTAATTTGAATCGTGGCGCTCTTGTCTTCCAATGATAGTGTCCTGTCGAAACTCTTCCCCTGTCGGAGGGTATTTCCATGAAGTCGATGATACGAGACCTCCAAAGGAAAGTCCGTCGGTTGACAAGAAAATCTAAGAAGCTGGAAGATGAACTTCACCGGCTGAGAAAGAGCCACTCAGAAGTTACTGCGGAGGCTATTCGCCTTTTGGACCTCCATAAAAAGGGGCTCATGGAATTCACCCGGAAGAAGGCCGACTTCGTGACGGAGCTCGAGGAACTCCGAAAGCATGCCAGCGACTGATCTTGGGCTCAGGCTTCCAAGATCAGCTCTCTCGAGGTCGAGATGGCAGCTGCATGGGAGAAGATCGACCAGCTGGAAGGGAGCTTATCCTGGCTCACAGTCCAAGCCAACCGCAACCGAGACTAGTCAAAGAAATTCTCCGACCTTCAGAAATAGCTGCAGAATGCTGAGGCGAACTACAACACCTACCGAGTCGGCTGGAGTGGGCAGGCAGAGGACTACTGAAGGAAGCTCCAGACAGTGACCAATGAAGTAGCCCACCTTCGGAGGCAGTTGTCCGGGAGAGTCCAGCCCACCTCTTCATGAGGCTTCGATGAGCTCTGCTCCTTGAGGGAGACCATGGCAGAACTGTCTGTGGCCCTTGGGCGGGGGGAGGCTGAACTATAGCGGCTGAAGATTCAGCTAGTCCGAGGTTCTGAGGAGGAGGCTCCGAGAGTCAGAGGATGAGCATCAGTAGTTCCATCGGATGTTCTAGGATATGCTGTTGAAAAAGAGAGAACTAGAAAAGGAAGTCGAAAATTTAAGGCAATCCATAGCAAGGGTCGGAACCGAGAGCTCGAAGTTGGAAGAAATTGGACTTCCTTAGAGCCTCTTTTTCTTCTTTCTTTTTTTTATTTTTTGGCCTTTAAGGCTTTGTGACGTGTACTTCATCAACAAAATGAAAATGCAATTGTCTATCACCTTGTTCATTCTGGTATTAAATGATTGTTTACCAAACTTCATTTGTCTTCCATCTTATTTGACGTCGACGTAGTTTGTAATCCCTCGCTGGTTCTTGCGTTGAGTCATCGTTCATCGAACCTCTTCTATCTTTCTTCTTGTTCATTGCCAACGTAGTTTGAAGGTTTCTGGTTGCCGCCGTGTCGATTTGCCCTTAGGGACTAGAGATTTTCGATAAGGGTTCTCTCTCTCATCGAGATGAGGTCCCTTACACCTTTGATGTAGTTCATTTTTCACCTATCATCGGTGTAGTTCGTAGCTTTTTCTTTTCGTCTCTCCTTTTCTTTCGTGTTCGAGTGAGGATCTTCCCTCTGCTATTGACGGGACCGTGAGAGTGTGGAGGAGTTATTGAGGAAGCTTTCCTCTTTGTCGGTCGATCGAGTCTTTGTTTGCGTCGGGATGAGGTCTTCCCCTTATTTTCGACAGTTGGTTTCAGCTCATGTCAGGATGAGGTTCTCCTCCTGTTCCTGGCAAGGCTGTGGGGGCACATAAGGACCGTTGTGAGGGCCTCTCCCTCCATCCGATCTTTAAAAAATTGGACCTTCGACTTTGCTCATGTTAGGATGAGGTTCTCCTCCTGTTCCTAACAAGACTGTGGGGGCACATAAGGGCCGTTGTAACGGCCTCTCCCCCCGTCTGATCTTTAAGAAACCGGGCCTTCGACTTTGCTCATGTTAGGATGAGGTTCTCCTCCTGTTCCTAACAAGGCTGTGGGGGCACATAAGGGCCGTTGTGAGGGCCTCTCCCCCCGTCTGGTCTTTAAGAAATCGAGTCTTCAACTTTGCTCATGTTAGGACGAGGTTCTCCTCCTATTCCTAACAAGACTGTGGGGGCAAATAAGGGCCATTGTAAGGACCTCTCCCTCCATCCGGTCTTTAAGAAACTGGGTCTTCGACTTTGCTCATGTTAGGACGAGGTTCTCCTCCTATTCCTAACAAGGCTGTGGGGGCACATAAGGGCCGTTGTAAGGGCCTCTCCCCCCATCTGGTCTTTAAGAAATCGGACCTTCGACTTTGCTCATGTTAGGACGAGGTTCTCCTCCTGTTCCTAATATACTTAATTCCAATTGCATGGGAGAGTTCTTTTCGTTGTTATAAATTCATACCAAAAGAAAGAATGCACAAATATGAAGAGAATTTTCATTCAGGACAAAGTTGTTGGTAATACATTCGTAGTGTTTTCAAACCCTATAACCGCGGTAGGTCTGCTCCTCGCTAGGGTCCCCCCGAGATGGAGTTGATAATCCCAATCGGAGGTTGATCTTCTGGCTGCTCCTCCCTCCTTGGTGGTTCTGGCTGCGGTAGGGCCCTAGGCCGATCTTCTCTTCCTTCAGGTCAGCGTCGAATGAATCTGTCGAGCCGACCCCGTCTGATGAGCTCCTTGATCTCGTCTCGGAGCTAAATACACTCCTCCGTATCGTGGCCGTGGTCATGATGATAGAGGCAAAATTTGTTTGGGTTGTGCTTTTCGAGGTGCGAGCGCATCCTCTCCGGCCTTGGGAGCTGCTCCCTAACCTCCATCAGCACTTGAGTTTTCGATGCGTTGAGAGGGGCATAGCTGTGGAATCTCCCAGGAGGAGAGCCTCACCAAACTTGATGGTCTGGGATTCTCTATTTACGAGCTCAGGGAGGAGTCCAGGCGCGCCTGTGCCCGGAAGGAGTTCGAGAACGTGGCCGAGCTTCACTCGACCCTTTTTCAACTGCGGACTTGCTCGAGTCTCCCGCCTGCCGCTCTCTCGCAGTCTCCTTGTCCTTCATCTTGAAGGCTTCTTCTACTCGGGCATATCCTTCGGCCCGAGCCAGCAAGTCGGTGAAATCCCTGGGGTACTTCTTTTCCAAGGAGAAAAGAAGGTCGTTCTTCTGGAGGCTACCCTTCAGAGCGGCCATCGCGACTGATTGGTCCAAGTTTCGGACCTCTAACACAGCGACGTTGAAACGATTGACGTAAGTCTGGATGGATTTCCCCTCCCTTTGCTTGATATTGATGAGAGACTCCGAATCTCTCCAGGGACGCCGACTGCTAACAAAATGAGCCGCGAACTGGTGGCTCATCTGATCAAAGGAAAAGATGGTACTTGGCTTCAACGTCGAGTACCAGTTCCTTGCTGCCCCCTTCAGGGTGGATGGAAAAGCTCGGCACAGAATGGTGTCTGGCACGCCATGGAGCAGCATCATTGTCCGGAAGGCCTCCAGGTGGTCTATCGGATCCGAGGTTCCGTCATAGCTTTCGAATTGGGGGAGCTTGAAGTTCGACGGGATCGGTTCTTGCATGATCATTTGGGAAAAGAGAGGGTCAGTACAGATGTCCTCACCATAAGCAGGGGGAGCGTGGTAGAGTTCTTCGATCCGTCGGTTCATCTCTTGGAGCCTTCGATCTAGGAAGTCCTCCCGACTGCGGGTCTCGAGGGTCTTCGGGCATAATGGAGGGAGAGATCCTCCGGGAGTAGAATCGTGATCGGACTGAGGGCTCTCCACCCTCAGATTTGTCTTTTCAGAAAAGACGGGGTGACTGACCCAAGTGGTCCGCCCTACCACCGGATTTCGGAATTCTGGCGACGTTCTCTCCAACCGCACCGATGCCTACAGCTGTTGTTGCTGAAAGGCCTGCACTGCTTCAGTGAGGCCTCTGACCTGCTGAACCAGTAGGTCAAATTGCTCTGCACCGACCGCCGTTGTCGGAGGAGGAGGAGCCTGAGAAACTGGAGGTGAGGCCGGAGCCTGAGATCTGGCCGCGGAGGTCGTGGATCGCCTGGTGGATGCTTTGCAGGGAGGCATTGGGTGAAGATCTGGTAGAAGAAGGAGAAGAGGATGTCGGAGAAGATGACCGAAATCAGTCTCGTTGAGCACTCCTTTAAGAACAAGGGTACTGCAAAGACACACCCCTTCCTCTAGTGCCAATTCTGTTGGTGCAGAATTTCGTCGAAGTCGGAGAAGCTGGAGCTGGGATGACCGCGGCCGCCGTCGGGACCTGCAAAGAAAGTCAAAATCGGAGTTGGGGGTGCTCCGGCAAGACCCTCCAATGCTCAAGTCAGTACTCTGCTTCAACAGAAATGGAGTGCTCGAGCAAAAATTTTGACAGAGTTTCAAGATAGAGTTACCAGCCTAGAGAAGAACGTGTCTGGGGGTTCCTTATTTATAGATGGAGGGTGTAACTGACCGACAGTGACGTCTGTAACCATCTGGTAGTGGATCGCTCAAAGCCGCGTGGAGTTTGTTACGGAGAGTAGTGGCGTCAGGGGTCGTTCAGGGCCACGTGGAGCTTGTTGCGGAGAGTAGAGTGGTGTCTGTTGTCGGGACTTGCCAGAGAGTGGTGGAACTGTATGGAATCTATTGCAGAGAGTGGAGCAGGAGGTCGGCTCTAGTCATGACTTGTCAGAGAGTGGTGGAGCTGCATGGAATCCATTGCAGAGAGTGGAGCAGGATAGCGGCCCTTGTTGTGACTTGTCAGAGAGCTCGGATCCATCGGCTGGAGCTCGACTGGGACATCTGATGGAGTGGAATGGCTCTCTATTGTTGGTCTGAGAGAAGTTCGGATGTCTCTGAAGCTGCTGACGAGTCTACTATTGTCGGATACCCTAGGCACTGATACTACAGGCGGGAGTCATCTGCTGTAGAAGCTCGGATAGAGATTTTTCATTAGTGAAGCCCGGTAGGAATCCGATTGCTAGAGAAGTCCGTCTGAAATTCACCTGATGTGGAAACTCGTCTGAAGATGGTCCGTTGGGGAAGTTTGATTTTATGGAGGATCCGGTGGAGGGTCGGTCGGTGATGGACTTCGAATGGCGCTGGGGAGGCTCAGCAGACATCGGAGGCGATCAACTATCGCAGGGACCCAGTTGCTGGAGCTCATCCATCATAGAAGCTCATCCGAAATCCATCCACTGGAGAAGTTCGGACGGGCTTCGGCTCTCGTGAAAGGTCGAAAAGGGACTGCTTATTGCAGAAGCTCGGGCGAGGACCAGTTGTTGTGGAAGCTTGGAGTAGTGTCCCACTGTAGAAGCTCATCCAGAGCTCACTCGCTACGGGGTAGCTCGGTTGAAGTCTACCTGTGGTAGAAATTCGAAAGAAATTTATTTATAATAGAGGCCTGAGTCAGAATTTGCTTACAATAGAGGTCCGGGGTAGATCGCCCGCTGTAGGGGTTTGGAGTAGACCGCTCGTAGCAGGAGTTCGGAGAAGACCGCTCGTAGTAGAAGGTCGGCTCTCGTAGGAGCTCGACTGAAACTGCTCGTAGTAGAAGCTCGGAGTAGATTGCTCGTAGCAGGAGTTCGGAGAAAATCGCTCGTAGTAGAAGGTCGGCTCTCGCAGGAGCTCGACTGGAATCCTGAAGGCGGTCAACCACCGTAGAAACTTGGAAGGAGTCTGGTTACTATAGAAATCTCGTTATCGAGGAAGCTCGGATGCTGACGAAGTCCGGAAGGAGTTCGGAGGATAGTTGGTCACTGTAGAAGGTCGGCTGGCGGTGAGGCCCAGAGGGCCTTTGGGGCGGCCCGGTAGGTGAACGCAGAAGTCCATCGTCGAAGAAGTTCGGACGGTCGAGGAAATTCAGAGAGGCGTCACATACAAGGTCGGGAGCCGGAAGAGCCCCGAAGGATCAGTCCTTTGTAAACTTCGATCGAGGGATACTTTATACCCAACAGGTTCAATTATAAAATTTATCATGAATGTGTTAGATTAGATCTAAAGCAATATTCATGATTTATTTTGATTGAGTTATTTTCTGTTATGTAATTAGTAATAGGATTGCTATTTATGAAATGTGCTGATCTATTTGTGAAATGAGTCAACATATTTGATGAACAAAAAAATAAAACCTTTTAAATTTGAAAATTATTTTTGAAAAGCCAAACTCTGACCCATCAGCCCAAATACTTAATTAAAAGAATTAAGTGTTGTCAAGTTGGTCTAGAATTGTGAATTAAGACCTAAGACAATTGCATAAACTTGTTGGTCAATGGGTTAGATGGATTAGGTCCATAATTGGGTTAGACCTAAGGTTAGCTTAAAGAAATAGACTAAATTAGAGTAATTAGTCAAATCTAATTAAAAGTTGAATTAGATTAGGTCAAGGACACTCTAGACTCAACACCAATAGTTGTAGTTGAATGGGTCCGTGTCTTTAACTAGACCAAGATGGACTTAATTCATGGCTATGCGGTGGAACCCTATTTACTAAGTTGATCAAATTAAAACTAATGAATCGGTTGGTGTCTAAGGTAAGTTCGGCAGTTTGATCAATGGTTCTTAAGTGGGAGCTACTCGCATTGATTCGATCTCTGACGAGTTAATGGCTTATCCCCACCACTGATCTCATTTACCTGGCCAACCTGGTGAGTTAGATTTTGATTAGATCACTTGGTAATAAGGGCTCACCCATGTCATTAGGTAAATCAGTGTGACTGATTTAGGTGCTCCTAATGCCGGCTTTAATTAAATCTTTTTTAATCTAACTTGATGAAGTCAGTAGGAGGATTGAAATTGGTTGGTTAATTTCTTCTCTTCCTTCACTTAATAAAATTTTTAAAATTATTAGGTCCCTAAAATGATTAAGTTATAATGATAACTAAGTCATAGCCTCCCATTAAGTGAGTGATAATAAGTCCATTAGTTTAATAATCACTGGAGGTCCAAAGGCCTGGTGCTTATTGACTAATGGAATTATCATTCATAGTATGATAATTTGGTTTGAGTCTTTCTGATGGTGGTCAGGTTGGCTGGCCAAAGTCGGACCTGATCATTTATTGATCCGATTCACCAAATCAAGTCATGTTAATGGTTGAACCTAACCAGATCTTTTCAGTGGAGGCCAAAGCCTACTGATTAGGTTCTGGGGCAAAATTGATTACTAGAAGTTGTTTAAAGAAACAACTGGTGATGAACCTACCCATAGATGCACATGGGTTGACCAACCAAAGTTGGGCTCATGTGTAGTCTGTGTAGATTCTAGTACCCACTAAGAAATTAAAGTAATTCTTCGAATTAGAGGTTGAGGCTACCAGTTTGTAAAAATATTGGGAGAAACTTTAGACTAAAATCCGAGTCTTTAGTATTAATAATTTATGTACTAATAGAGGTCTGATTTTCCTTTATGCAGCTATGGCCACTACCCTGTCGCTCCGGTCATTATTAGATAATGACAAGCTCATGGGACCGAATTTCGATAGCTGGTATCGAAAATTAAAAATCATCCTTGAGCATGAGTGGATCCTTTATGTAGTAACGGATCCGATACCAGAGAAGCTAGCCCCGAATGCTAGAGGCACGGTCTGAGATACTTACCAGAAGTGGCTCAATGATCGCATCACCGTTCGGTGCATAATGCTGGCGGCAATGAATGATGAGTTCAGCCGTAGGTTTGAGAACGCCCAGCCGCAGGAGATGCTTCAAATGTTGAACGACTCCTTTGGCACGCCTGACGACATCGAAAGACACAAAACTAATTATGCCATTTTCAATGCTCGAATGAGGGATGGGGCCTCACTCACTGATCATATACTGTACATGATCGAAATGATTGAGCGTCTAAGTAAACTGGGCTTTCCCTTGCACGAGCAGCTCGGTAAGGATGCGATCCTTAATTCATTGCCCAAGTCCTTCCTCCCCTTCCTTACTCATTTTCGAATGACAAAGCCTGCAGTGAACTACCACGGCTTGTTAGGGTTGCTGCAGAACTTTGAGAAGGACCACCAGCTCCATAAGGAGTCGGTGAATATTGTGGGAGGGTCTTCTTCTGATCGTCGACCCTTTAAGAAAGGAAAGAAGAACAAGAAGAAGAAGAACAAGAAGGTGCAACCGCATGCTGGGATGTTTGCACAGGGTCAGACCAAGAAGCGCAAGCCCAATCAGAGCCAGGCGGAGTGCTTCTTTTGCAAGAAGTAGGGGCACTGAAAGAGGAACTGTCCTCTATACATTGCCTCCCTGGACCCAAACAGGCCGAAGAAGAAGCAAGGTAATTATATGATAACATCTTGCAACTTTTTCATTTGTGATACTACTGCCTGGGTATTGGATATTGGAAGCTCTTATCATATTTGCAATTCGATGTAGGGTCTGCAGGTCAGTAGGAGATTTGATGATGGCGAGAGGTTCCTAAACATTGGAGATGGAAGCAAAGTTTCTGTTCTAGCTTTAGGAATCATGAACCTTGTAATCAATTCTCGTAATGTAATTCTAAGTGAATGTCACTATTGTCCAAGCTTTTTATTAAATATTATTTCTGTAGGCTTTTTGGCCATGTACGGTTATCAATTTTTAATAAAAAGAAATAATTACAATATCATTTTGAATGGTGTTATAATATTTGTTGGACAACTAGATAATGAAATTTACTTACTGTCACAGCCTGTTAATGTGGTTCAAACCTGTGGTAAACGCCCTAGAATAGATAATGTGTCAAATGTCTATCTTTGGCACTGTAGGCTAGGTCATATAAATAAAAACAGGATAAACAGGTTGGCTCAAGAAGGAATTCTTGAAGTTGGTGATTGTAAATCACTTCCAACCTGTGAGTCCTGTCTTCTTGGGAAGATGACCAAGTCACCTTTTACTGAAAAAGGTGAGCGAGCCAGTGAACTCTTGGGTCTGGTACATTCTGATGTATGTGGACCCATGAGCTCAAGTACAAGAGGTGGATATTTCTACTTCATAACCTTCACAGACGACCTATCGAGGTATGGGTATGTCTATTTAATGAAGCATAAGTCGGAGTCATTTGAAATGTTCAAACTATTTTGAAATGAGGTAGAAAAATAAATAGAAAAGTGTATTAAAACTCTTCGATCTGATCGAGAAGGTGAATACATTTCTAATGAGTTTGTGACATATTTAGGGGAGAATGGGATTCTCTCTCAGTGAACTCCTCCTGGAACACCACAGCATAATGGTGTGTCTGAAAGGAGGAATCGAACCTTATTAGACATGGTCCGATCCATGATGGGGTTTGCTGGTCTGCCGATCTTCCTCTGGGGATATGTGCTTGAATCGGCTTGTTACCTTCTAAATAGGATTCCGAGTAAGTCTGTAACCAAAATGCCATATGAGTTATGGATAAGACGTAAGCCAGTACTCTCGTACCTTAGGGTTTGGGGGTGTCCGACTTATGTTAAACGTTTAATTACGGACAAGCTTGGACCTAGGTCTAACAAGTATAATTTTATAGGGTACCCAAAAGAGATCAAAGGGTATTATTTCTACCTAGCTGATGAGCAAAAAATGTTTGTCAGCCTTAAGGCAATCTTTTTGGAAAAGAAGTTCCTTGGTGAAGGAACTGTTGCCTCTAAGGTCGAACTTGACGAAGTTCGACAGGTGAAAAAACTGACACAAGTTGCTGAACCTGAATCGAATTTGATTAGATCAGATCCGGAGCCCATTGTTCAAGCATCCTTAAGGCGATCTGGTAAAGTACCACATCAACTGGACAGATACTATGATTTCTTGATCCGGGATGATGATCCTATCGAACTTAATGAAAATGATGAGGATCCGATCACCTACATAGATGCAATACAGAGACCCGACTCTGAGAAATGGCTAGAGGCCATGAAATCTGAAATGGAGTCCATGAAGGTCAATGATGTGTGGACATTGGTTGACCCACCCGAAGGAGTAAAATCCATAGGGTGTAAGTGGGTCTTCAAGAGGAAGAGGGGCGCAGACGGAAATGTAGAAACCTATAAAGTCCGTCTGGTTGCCAAGGGATATCGTTAACGTTATGGTATAGACTATGACGAGATATTTTCTCCTGTGGCAATGCTCAAATCCATTCGGATTATGCTTACGACAGCTGCCCATCTGGACTATGAAATCTGGCAGATGGATGTAAAGATAGCTTTCCTAAACGGAGAGCTGGACGAAGAGGTGTATATGATACAACCTGAAGGATTCACGTCCACAGATGAGTCTAAGGTGTGCAGGCTACAGAGGTCCATTTATGGACTTAAGCAGGCATCATGGAGTTGGAACATACATTTTGATAAGACGATCAAGACGTATGGCTTTGTTAAGAATGAAGAAGAGTCCTGCATTTATAAGTGGGCTAATGGTCCATTAGTAGTATTTCTTGTATTGTATGTGGATGATATTCTCTTAATCGAAAATGATGTCCCTGCATTACAGGGAATAAAGATTTGGCTGTCGTCACAGTTCTCCATGAAGGATCTTGGAGAAGCTTCCTACATCCTAGGGATGAGGACTATAGGGATAGATCTAAAAGGTTGCTTGATTTATCTCAATCCACGTACATTGATACTATGCTGAAGAGGTTCAGCATGGAGAATTCCAAGAAAGGTTATCTTCCGATAGGCCATGGAATTTCTCTCTGGAAGAGAGATTATCCGATAACACCTCAAGAGAGAGAGAGTATGGGTAGGATTTCATATGCTTCGACAGTGGGATCTATCATGTACGCCATGACATGTACACGATCAGATGTGGCATACTCACTAGGGGTAGTGAGTAGATACCAATCTAATCCAGGGAAGAATCACTGGAAGGTTGGTAAAACCATCCTGAAGTATTTAAGAAATACTAAGGACCAGTGGCTTGTTTATGGTGAATCGGACTTGAGACTTATAGGGTTTACAGACTCTAGTTTCCAGTCTGATCATGATGACAGCAAAAATGTGTCGGGATTTATTTTTACCCTTAATGGTGGGGCTATCTACTAGAAAAGTTTCAAGCAGCACACAGTGGCCGATTCAGTTTGCGAGGCAGAGTATGTCACTGCATCAGATGCTGCCAAAGAAGTGGTGTGGCTGAGAAAATTTATCACCGAGCTCGAAGTAGCACCCTCTCTTGTTGGTCCAGTTCTGCTCTACTTTGACAGCTCTGGAGCCATTGCTCAGGCGAAGGAACCAAAGGCACACCAGCGGACGAAGCATATTCTGCGTCGCTACCATCTCATCCAGAAAATTATGGATCGAGGTGACGTCGATCTTCAGAAGATCGATGGAAAGGAGAATCTGGCTGACCCATTCACTAAAGTCATTGCGGTGAAGGAGTTCGATAACTACAAGTCGAAGATGGGTATTAGATACTGCACCGATTGGCTTTGGGCCAAGTGGAAGATTGTTGGGAATAGTGTCCCAAAGTCAATCGTCAGCCTGTTGATGATTATGCTCATTTTTGTATATGTACATGAATTATGAATTAATAAAAATTATTTTGGTATTTTTCATCACAAAATATTTCATCTTCTAATGAACTCCTATGTTGTGGTGAAGTCCTTAGGACTATTTAAACTCGACAAAGGAGGATTTGTTGTTTAGTCCTTAAATCTGTTCACGATCAAATGATACGTTGTTACCAAGGATGACAACATTTATCAAGCATAGGTCGTTGTGTGCCATATAGGTTGGTTGTCCTCTTAACCAATGAGTGTGGAGACACTGGTATGGCATACAGGTGAGATGTAAGGGTACATCTGCACTGAACGTGACCGACTCCGGAGCTATTTCTGCTATCAAGATTTACTCCGATGGAATATGGGTATAAATATCCCTCCGACCTGAGACCGCCACGATGACTTGCAAGCAACTCACTGCACTTAGGCACTGGACTACCTGAATTTCTAATTCAGTGACGGAAGGCTGCTGGGTGTAGTCAAGTACTTGACTTGTCGGTGCGTGTGTCAAGATGGGATTGACCACTCCAGTTTAGGAGCTGTGTACAGTCATGTTTCAATTTAGCAAAATCTTGGCCAAGGTAGTCCTTGTGAGGAGTCACAGGAGTATTTGAGTTGAGCACGATTCGGATGATCTGATCAAGGTTGACAGTTTAACCCTGAGTCATCCTAAACACAGGGATCAAAAGGATAAATTATACAGTAACCATATTCATGTAGGTTCTGAGTGTTGCGATTGTGACTCTTCGACCTATCCGAACATCGGGTACCATTGCTAGATGGTCACTTCGATTAGTACAGGAATTGGTTCCTATGCTACCGGCTTAGGTTCGAACCTGTGGGGTCACACACATTAGAGGGTCCTATCTGATCTGATGGCTGATGTAGAATTCTATATGTTTGGAACTCAGTGATCGAGAATCAGGATTCTTTGATCACGAGTTTCACACATTATGGGTACCGAGGTCAAGAGTCCCACTGGTTGGGACTTTTCTATCAGGGTTACATATCGATGAATTCTGATGCCCGATTGCCCATCAGATTTGGACTTAGTATTTATGAGAGGTTTAATTAATAATTTAATCACTAATTAACTTAATTTGATTGAGTAATTATTTTTGGATCAAGTCCAATTGAATTGGATTCAGTTGGGTTTGACCCGATTAGGTTAAGAGTTGACCTAATCGTCGAGATGGTTGGTCTCTGATTTGATCAGGGGTTGGGCTTAGTCAATTTCTGATTTGATTAAGATTTTATAAGCCTAATTAAGCTTAATTTAGTTGGATTTAAATTAGTCTAATTGGACCTAAATTATTTGGTTCAATTAGGTTGGTTTAAATAATTAAACCACCTTGACCCAATCTTTATGCGCCACCTCACTTCCATTGCACCCATTTGAATTCATGAGAAGGAACTTCTCATGAATTATTTTCTCACGCCAAGCCCTCTCCACGCCTCACTTTAATGTGCCATATGAATGGATAAGGATGATTGGTTGGCCATTCAAATTTAAAATAAAGTTTGAATTTGAATGGGCAATCAATCTTTGCACCTTATCCCTTTTTTTACGCCCCATTTATTACATGAGAAAAGGTTTCTCATGAAATCACTCCATACATAATTTAAGCCACGCCTCACGCCTTTAGTGGATAAGGGATGAGTTGGTGTCCATTTGAATTCAAAATTTGATTTGAATTCAAATGTGCAATTACTCATCTTTATCTTTTCTTTTGGATAAGACGTTTGACATTGTTATAAAAGGAGGAGAAGAGTGGGGCGTGCAAGAAGAGATTTTTGGAGAAAAATTCTAGGGCGTGAGAAGTCTTGTGCGTGAGAAGGAAGTCCATATCCTTCCAAGAGAAAAAGAAAGAAAAGAAAGAAAAGTGGGTGCAAGGTTTCCGGTGAGTTTCGTAAAGTTTTAGCCTGGGATTCGGGAAGAGAGAAAGTGAGCTACAAGTATCGTGAGCCCACAAAATCTCAAAGAGATCTTCAACATCCTCTCAAGCACGTCTGTTGATGATCTAGAGCATCCAAAAAATCGACAGATATCGATCGAAGGAGTTCGATCAGCATCGACCGTCAAAAGGGCTCTACAACGAGCTAGCACTCGTGAGGAGTCGATCAGATCAGGAGCTTCGTGTGGATGATCCGTAAAGATCAGACACGCTGTGTGGCTGCGTAGCAACGATCAGACTCTCTCGATGGTGATCAGATTGCGGCGATCTACTATCCACACAAAGGTATTGTGTTCTGAACACATTACAGTAAAGTGTTTACTGTTTGAATTTGAAATTCAAATTTAAATGAATGCATGCTATATATCATATTTAGATCCTAGTGTAGGATAAATTTATGTTAATTAATTAGATTAATTAATATTTTTCCACTGTAAAATCATAATTTTGATAAAATTTTAAAATTATCATTTTACCCCTGCACTGAATTTTTCCCACAGCATCCACCATCAGGTGTTTTCAGATTGAATGACTGCATGTTACATATTAATTTAGCAATCAGACAAACATTAAAGTTGTAGAAATGTTTAAACAAACTGACAGCATTACATTAACTAAACACAAATGAGCAATGAATGATAGCCACATATGAAAAAACTTATCAGGAGTATGCTGCGATATTTTTGTTCCAACAAACAGGATATGACTTTTATCTTGTTTTATAGATAATTTATTATCAGAACCACGACCAGCAATTGAATCCTAAAGAAATCAATTACAATGTAAAGCAATAATAAGGAACAAATGAAGAAATGAAAAATCCTTGTTTACATGGCCAATACAAACATTTTATATCCCCATACTGAAAAAAAAAAAAAAAAAGCCTGATCAGATAAAAAATAAGAGAAGCAAGAACCACCTTCCACTAAGGTGTTGACTCGCCTGTGAGAATGACTTCATTCGCAATTGCACTTCCAGCTAATAACAGCATATCAGCTGGTATAGATTTCTCCTCCCACTAGGACCAGAGGAGCGACCAATGGAAACAACATCTCCAGGAAGGAGGTCTGTATCAAAGAGCTATGCCAACCTGAAACCAAAAGCATTCAATATATGGTAGCCATTGTGAACTATACACACACATCCACAATGCTCCATCTGAGTCTGGCTATTGACTCTTACATGCCTAAGTTCAGTTAGAGTTGTCCACCTACTCTTAGCCATTATAGACCCAAACAGAAATAGTGCAAAAAGTATGAACGAGATGTAGTACCGATAGTCATCCAAACACCAGAGGCCCACATAAAAAACCTAAACATGAAAAGCACATAATTAGAACAATGGCTATATTGATCCTCATAATAAATACAACATAATGCTTCATAAGAGTACAAAGCTAAAACACAAAAAATGGCTCCATGCAATGCTTTTTCATCAGCTTTTGAAATGTGGGTTGTAGATACTCAAATATAATTGAAGACAGTGAAAATTACCATATTG
Organism: Elaeis guineensis; assembly: GCF_000442705.2. Classification (NCBI taxonomy): domain Eukaryota; kingdom Viridiplantae; phylum Streptophyta; class Magnoliopsida; order Arecales; family Arecaceae; genus Elaeis; species Elaeis guineensis. The sequence continues at coordinate 31,593,901 of NC_025993.2, forward strand.
TTGAATCATTTGTGGAATGACTATAGCCGAACCCATTGAGAATAATATGAGAGATAATTCGAACCTGAAATCCTCTTGTGCTTTGACAAAAGTAACAGGGATTAACATCCAAACAAATTCAAAACTAGGAACATAGAGGAAAAATAATGAACCAAAACAACTGCAGTGAGCGGATGCAAATAGATTTTCTACTGCAAAAGCCTGTTAGATAGACTAAGAGCAGATTCAAAAAGATACACATAGAAGGCTTTCCATATTTTGGCAGACAGAAGTGCAAATACATCATGAATGCCATAACCACCACAAAAAAAAAATTGGTTCATGGAGCATTCTTTCACAGCATACACTTCATTTAAAAAACTTAGGCACTAATATTAGCTATTATTTTTTGATTGATTATTAGCAAAAAAGGATAATAGAAAACTTTCTATCTAAATAAAGCATAGCAACATGGACAATGGTACTTATCATCAAAAGAAAAAAAATATAAAAATAAAAAACAAAACAAAGAAGAAGATGAAGAAGCAGGAATCCTAAGGCCTCATTCCTTTTTCAGTGATTTTCTTTTTTTTCACCCCGATGAAAAAATAATTATGAAGCAAAATTGATGCATTCTCCTAGAGAAGAATGAAGCATCTCCATCCAAAATAATGTCTACAAGCAATAAGAATAAAATAAAGCTTCTTAAAGCCATGCAGCAGAAAAACATAAATGAAGTGTCACTAAATACGCTAAGCATCCCTAGGAGAAAACTAGGCATATTAAGCATCCCCACTTTTAAAGATGCCCATAGGCACCAAGAAAGAAACAAAATGGAATATAAACAAACATATATAGAAAGATGATGACAGCTTATCACACTCCCAATCTAAAATCGCTAGCTGGGGTCGCAGTAACTACCGCATACTCAAAGAAAACTCTCTCCATAAGTATGTAAGACATCTCATTATTATATCATAAAGGAAGGAGTGGAATAAATAATCAACTAAGTAGCAAGGAGTGGAATAAATAATCAACTAAGTAAATCCAAAATCTAAATAACTAAAATCCAAAATTTAATGCCACAAAATTCTACGATATTCACAAAACAAATATAACACATTCTAGTTGTTAAGCATATTTATTATCTAATTACTATACTAATACAACATGATTAATATTTTCTAATTAGTATTGGTACAACTTTCCTTATTAATCTCAACTCAAGCTTCTTGGAACAAGATTTTGAGATCCCATGACTTCTGGCAACACCATCAAGCATGGATACATGGATATTTGTTCTAACTTTGTTTCCAACTCTTGTAACACATACCCTCTGTGACATGTAATAATTAATTCTTTAGATGAGACAAACACTAGTTTGTACATAGTTTGAGATTAAATTTAGATGATCTTTCCGGTTGTCTTTATTCTCAGAACTGACAATAAACTGAATCAAATCGGAGATCATGTATACAGAAATGATAATGGAAGAAACGAATAAATATGACATAGAAGATGATAAGAAACAAGAAGGAAGAAGAGAGATGAGAAAAATGGTGTGCGCAGAGAAGAGAGATTAATTCAAATATCCTTCATTTAATAAGGTTGCTTCTAGCAAACATACAGTAACTAGAAGTAGAATGTCAACTATCACAAGCACCTACCCAATCGGCATCACAATATCCTTGAACAGCAAGATGGTCTTGATTCTGAAACAGCAAGTCTCTTCCAGGGAGTCACTAAAAAACATTTTGGTTTAGATTGAGATATAAAGCTCTCTAGTTTGATCTTTTTATTAAAAAAAAAAAGGTCAAAACAAAAGTCAAAGCAAAAACAATTGTGAAATTTTAGGTGTTGGTACGAAAAAATAGAAAAATGGTACGATAGCTCCCCATCAATAAACATTTCCTCTACACTGATGGATGCCGAGATTGGCACTAAAACCATCAATTATCTTGCGGTGGTATGCTAGAAGTGTTGAGAAATATTTGGTGCTAGACTACCAATACTGTTGCATTACTCGAGAGAAGGGGCTTCGGAGCATAACATAGCAAATAAAGAACATCTCGATATCTAACATCATTTTAATACAAACTCCAAGCTCAGTATAAACCAAGTTCGGTAGTTGAAATACTAGAATAAAAAAAAAAGGACGATGTTGCACATGAGCTTTACTATTTAGACAGTATTTACAGCATCATACCTAACAATTCATCTGTCCCATGTACTTTGTTTTTAAACCATTTGTTTTATCTCAGACATTCTGACACATACAACCATTATAACCACAAACGAGCCAAGAAGGGCTCTATCATCTCCCAAAAGCATTTCAAGAATGTTGCACATCGGAACAAGTCAGTACTTTTCTGTGGTGAAAATTTGAAGAACTCATTATACTGCACTAATGGCATTTCAGAGAAGATCAGCTCACAAGAAAAGCAAGAGAAACGGACATGATAACAATGCAACATTATATTATTATTGAATAAAAAGCCCACGGATGGGATTCAAATACAAATAGCAAATTTCTCATCTATCCTGTCTTTCGAACACTTACATCGTGCCAATAACATGGCCAACTTGTCATTATTTATAGATAAAGATGCAGCTACCTTCTGTTTATTTCTATCCTTTTCCTCTAGGGAGTAATCATCAACAAAGGTACTGCCTCTGAAATCTCCATCAGTTTTCCTACTGAGCATCAGTCTCTGAAGCACAACCATCTTCAAAGGGCGACCCCTGGGGGCGGACATGCAGGCATGTGAACTGATGAGGGTTGGTCTACCAATGATCTACAGCAGATTTCATAGAGTTCATCAAATGGCACGTCATTCAAAGTATAATGCAGTGGCTGTTGCCCTTCAGCGTCTATCTCATAGACGGAATCCAACACATAAGCAACTGAGGCCTCCCCAAATTCCAAATTCAGCAGTCGCCAATTGCAGATCCGCCTGAAAATTGTAACCCATCTTGGAATAATGTAATAACATGAACCACGTAGCTCAAGACCTGCACCCTTCTGTACCATTATACTGGCCTCCAAAACAGCTAGATCCCAACTCAACAATTTAGACGACTGTGTAAGATACTTGATCAAGCAATCTTCAAAAGCTAACTTCTGATTTGGAATCTTCAAACCCATATAGGAACCTTGGCTCAAAAAAGACAGGTCGTTGGAAAAATTTGGAAGCTTGCAACCCTTTATTGCTCTAGTGAGTGGCTCAGTTCTTGCAGGTGAGCTCCAACCAATGCTGGGTAAGAACATGTCTGCTATCATTCTCTCTCTGCTCGATTTCTCTAGCAGATCAACTTCAGGACAAGGCCAACAAATTGGATTCATGGATGCCGCAGTCAGAATTTCCTCCACCAATCGGTCCAGGGCTTTGTTAAAAGCTAAGATGCAATGGTCTGGACCCAATTCAGAGGCATTACAATTGTCAAGAACCCTCAGTGAAGATCTCACATAATTCGAGGCCAGTTCACCGGTCTTTGCCAGAAGTGGAGAAGGTTGTAGAGGCGAACAGTTTGCCAGCCACCGTAGACCCTCTCTCAATTTGTCATCATCAAAGAAACCAAAGTGCTCTCTATCAACCAGGAAAACAACTGAAAACAAGTTTACCCTTGTTTTGTCTGCATCATGAAGACCAAGTCTCTTAATTATTGTGGCTGAAGGATCAGCAGTCTCTTCTTTGCACTCATCACCAACTACTATCAAAAGAGGTAGGCTCGATCCAGAAGGTACAGACATTAAAAGGTTCTGAAGCCGAACCCTTTGAATTTCCCATGGAATGCTTTCTGATACCAGAAACATAATGCAGCTTGCACCAGCAAAAATATCATCATAAGCAAATGGCTCCTTATGGACAAACATTGCCTCCCTAATGACAGATAAACAGCAGGCTTCAGAAGAACTATTTCTGTTGACCCATTTCCTGGAAGAATTACTTCTGTTGACGCATTTCCTGGAAGAACTATTTCTGTTGATCCATTTCTTCCATATTGATAAGTGAGAAGATGAAACCATCAGTTCATCATTTTCTTTACCAGACCCCATGAGTTTTGAGAGCAACCATCTTGAAGCCAAAAGATTGGTTTGACCCATTGTGTCAGTTCCTTGGACACAGACAAGCAACTTCCAGCAAAGGCATCTGGCAACGGGATTTTTTGCACTTAAAATTGGTGCAACCAGGTCTGAGACATTCAGTGTTGACCATGATTTCTCATGTCTTGCATATCTCTCTCTCACAATGTAATCAATGTTGAGCTTGCTTCTGGCTTGTCTTGGTGGCTTCATTAAAAGATAAAGTAAAATAAGGAGCTAAATTTAACATAATATATAACTTCACAAATAATTTATGGAGATCAGAGACATATCAGGGAGATAACTTACTTTTTTAATTTGTTGTTCTGGTGGTCTCCGTGCTTCAATTTGTCCTTCTGGTGGTCTTACTTCTTCAATTTGTCGTTCTGGTGGTCTTACTTCTTCAATTTTTTGTTCTGGCGATCTTATTTTTTCAATTTGTCGTTCTGGTGGCCTCGCAGCTTCAATTTGTCCTTCTGGTGTTCTTACTTCTTCAATTTGTCGTTCTGGTGGTCTTACTTCATCAATTTTTTGTTCTGGTGGTCTCACTGCTTCAATTTGTTGTTCTGGTGGTCCTAAGGAGAGTGAACTCAATGAACTTGCAAGGAACTCAATTTGTTCCCTGTTTTTCCTCCACAAGGATGTTATCTGCTTCCATTTTCTGGTAGTAAATGATGTAAAGCATAACTGTCAACTCCTGTTTTTAAAAACTGAATCACGTTAAAAAAAAAAAAAACAGCAATAAGAAGAAGAAGAAAAACAAACCTTACAATCAACTTCAGCTTTTCACTGGCAACTTCATTCTTGGGACACAAAATTATTTTTGATGCTTCATTTTCTAGGCTTTTGCCTACTTCTGTCTGAGGGGCTGTATTCTCGACTATGAGCTTGGAGTTTGAGAATCCAGGTGCTCCAGCTTGAACTATAGTTGTCTCCGTTTGAGGCAAGATTTCCTGACCCATGGAGGTTTGTCCATTTAATTCAGTTATTTGTTCATCCTCATCATTTTGTACAGAATCATCTTCAGCTTGTGTGACAGCCTCAGAATAAACATCATCAATAATCCTCTTGGACTTCTTGAGGTGCACAAGTTTCGCACACTTGGTTGGAAAATCCACGTCACCATTAAGAAATGGACCTTCCTTCACCATATACATCTCTTCATATTTTTTCGAAACAAACCCATGATATTCCAGAAGACCTTCAACATCCTCCTCCTGAACAGGGTAAAGAAATGTTTAGAGAATTAAGTTCTGCGGAAATGAAATTGATGATTGACCAGCAGCTAAATGGCAAATTTTACCTCCATGCCTAGCCAGTCCACAACATGTGCAATGGGAATTCCATGGTTTTTCTGAAGACCTCTGTGCAAAGCAGCAAGTGCCTTTGTTCTTATCTGGAGAAAAAAGTGTTGTTTAACTAAATGTATTCATAAAACATCATTAACGGTTCTATAAAAGATGCAGTAAGGCTAAATCATGGCTAGTAATGCTAATCCTCTCCTGAGGACATAAAGCATATAATAAATAAATAAATAAATAAATAATGCAAGAACCATGATCGAGGTAATGGCTGGTTGAACTAAAACCATCATCAGATAACCACTGTAATCAGATTAAGGCTGTAAACATGTTGGGTGTGGATGAGCACATCCAATTTGAGTTGTCTTACACTTGCGTGCACGAGACACACACACACACACACAGAGCTTGCAGATTTCATGGTGAGATTAGCTCCTTATTGCTTTTGAGCTCAGCATTTTTTTTTCAATATGTACCTATGAAAAATATCACAGACACTAATTCAATTCGAAAACAATATCTTCTTTTAAAACTACTTAGGTCCTTTATGAAAATGGATGCAAAAAGAATCAAAAATTAACTATAACCCTCAAAACTCAATCAAAACCATATCTAAGGCATGCATATCCCTCATGTCCTTTTCTCTTAAGCTCAATTGGCTGCATAATAGGAACATAAAATTCCTTGCACGTCAATTTTGATCATGACATCATCAGCTTCAATTGGCCTCGGCACAGACTTCAAAATGAGAAAAATCGACATGTTTGCCTTGCCATTATGATTTATCTATTGATCATGCAGCCAATGCAATCTTAGAAGAATCTCTTCCACCAAAGTGATCCTGCACCTAATGGGATCCCAGCAACTTCATCTTTGCTACTTCTTTGTACCAAGGACCATATTCCATCAACACAAGGATCAATCCATTCCCACAGATTCCTTTCATGCTTCTTGCTAGTAAAAGATATAGTTATTAGAAAAACTTGAAAATAATGCATTGAAAGAATCTATTACAAGAGTAGAGATAACAGAATTGAAGTAAATTTCAGGTTCATTGATGCATCATTCATTTTCAATGGGATATCGAGGAAATCCAAGCATGATATCCAGACAGAATCAGTGCACGTACTTGTATCACAATCATATGAATTGCATGCGAAAGGAATGTAGATTGTGTGGAAAAATAGTTACCTTGGCAAAGTGAGCATGCATCAAGCAGGCCTGCAGGTAAGTTGCTTTTCTTGCAAGGCGAAAGAAGGCGATATAATTACCTATTCTACATGCTCTGGAATGACAAAACCAATGGGTTATGTTACATTTCATTGTTGTTATAGTAAAAATAACTGACCATCAATACACACAAATACCTTGCTACTTCTCGAGCAAATAAAATTTCTGGAGTGCATCTAATCTCTGGAGTCATCTTAGCAAGGTCAAGTGAGAGCTCTGCAGGTCCCACCTAAAACAGAGAGAGGGGAAAAGATCAGCTAAAAATTGTATATGGTTTTAAGCCACAGCCAAGATGAAAGACAGCTTACTTTGTATCCTGGATGCTTATCCAACTTGAGAAGTGCGTAATAACCACGAAACTCCTTTTCTGTTGGAACATTGATTCCCTTCTTCCTCTGGTCATCATACATTTGAAACAACTCAACTGATGTCTTGCTCATTTGTTCTATGTTCAAGTGTGCATCAAATCCTTCTGAAAAGCCCTCGCCTTTCTTGTATTCACAAAACTCATGCATAGCAATGATGTGGAGTCTTATCTGGTGTCAGAAAAGGAACAGCAACTGCTCAATTTCTATTGCATAATGGCAGCAATATGCGGAAAAAAAAAAAAAGAGTAAATAAAACTAGAACTAAATGATACCATCTGCTCAAGCATGATGATAGCCTGTTGGTTGAAAATATGTTGCATTCTGAGGTCCATCCTTATCGCCCGCATTCTATCCCACAAAAAGTTGTACATACTCAAAAAGTTGTCATTGTATGGTTGATCCAGCAAACTCAGAAGATGATCAACCGTCTTCTGCAAGACTGGCATAGGCCTTATCAAGTCAGCTTCTCGCTCAGCTGTCCTATGATACTGCATGAATCAGATAAGAAATTCAATCATGCTTCCTGTTATAGGTGATGAAAGGTAATTTTAGAACAAATTCTATCAGGTGGACATGAGATGGAGATTACTCATCAACTACCTTTTTGACAGCAAGAAATTTGGTAGTTTGGTTTCTTTTTCCATTCAGGCGCTCATACCTATCCAGATCTCCTTTGGTTTCACGCTCCTTCCGTTCAGATTCTGAATCATAATATCAATCCAGCTTATTACTCTAAAATGGTTTTCAGTGCTTTTCAAGTTTTGGCAAAAAAGGACAAGCAGTGACCATCTAATAACTATTACCATAAATAAATACACAAGATTATGATATCAAAATCCTTGGAACATACCTGGACACATATCTGGACAAAGCCCAACCACAACTTGAGATGATTCTGGGCCTTCAGTATCAAACAAATTGTCACCGCTAGATAAATCACGTGCTAATTCAGTATGCTCATCTGCATTGCATTTGTCTAAAGAAGCTTGGTTCTCCTTATTTCCCGAAGGTTCGTGCTTAACAAGATCATGCAGGTTCGGAATTGGTTGGCTTAGTTCAACATTGAAGTGGGCCAACCGCTTTGCCTTCGGTTGCATTTCCCTGCATTGAAATTTACTTCAGAACTTGCTGAACTCATGAGATATATACCACAGTCATTTTCCAGAAGAAAGCCAAGGTAAGCAAAATGGTAGAGAATACCTTTCAGAATCAGATTGTATAGAAGATGTTGCCAAACCATCAACAGAAGGTACAGGAGATCTTGCCCTTTTGGTTCCATTACGAAAAGAAGGCCTCGGTGGAGATGAAGTTCCACTATCATGTGCGTCAGAATAAGACACAATCTGGTGATTGCTCTGTTGAGGTGGGAACTTATCATAATTTACTCGAGATTTCCTTCGACGGCCCAATCTAGGAGTGGATATATCAGGCCTGAAAAACAATTGCCACAGATATGATCCATCAAGTAGATAAAAAATATAAAAATAAGGAAATAGCAGAAACAATGATGATTTCTTACTACCAGGAATACAAGGAATATAATGTTTCATAAAGCACACCAAAATGCAGCAAGGTTTCAAAACGGACCCATATATCTGTCTTCGGGCTATTAATTTATAGCTAATATACAATGAATGGGGTTATTATAAGCTATGCAATGATATATTATCTCAATTGAATTGCTGCTAAGACCATTTGAAGAAGAGCAAAGAATTAAAAAATCATTCACCTTTGCACTTCTTCATGAGAAAAATCAGACTTCCGGACAGAGCGATTGCTTTCAAAAGCCGAAGGGCGTAACCTTATCCTTTTGAAAGTTTGAGCATTCCCATTTTCAAAGTGCATGTTTGCATGAGTTTGCAATCTATCAACAGGAATCAAGAAGAGAGATCAAGCACCTCAACACAATTAAGACAATTAAACATTTCAAATATGAATAAAGAGCTACGACAAAGCTGAAAAATGTAGCAAATGACACTCTTAAGTAACACGGAGTGCCTTGATGCAGGTGCACATGCCATAAAGGAAACTTAGAAATGATGAATGGTTAGGATTAGGATCGTCTTGTAAATTGTAAAGAGATCAAATTGAATATAATCACAAGATTCTTTTCAATTTCTTTGAAACAATAAAAATAAGGTTCAAACAATATGAGATAAGAAGCATAACTAATTTTGATTAAACAAATAATGAGCAAGTGCACTTTTTGACAACCATAAGGTCATAAATATCTATGGGATGATGACCAGCCGGCAACATGCAGCGGTGGACGGTCGGGGGTGATGACCAGCCGGCAAGAAATCTATGGGAAAAAGGCTCAGAAAAGCAGGGGAACCGGGCCTTTTTCCTCTTTGCCCGTTGGCCGTTGACCGGCGGGCATGACCTCACCGTGGAGGTTCTTAGGAGGCTGGGGGACTCGGCTCAGGGTTTGGTGTCCAAAGACAGTGGCGCAGGTGGCCAGAGAAAGCGCCGGAAAACAGGGGATGTGGAATAGAGCCCCTTCTCGGTGGTTTTCCGGCCAATTTCTTGGCCGGCGCAGGAGGCGCCGATTTCTTGGCCAGCGACAATCCTAATCACAAGGGAGGAAGAGGGATGGATCGGCTCAGGGTTTGGTGTCCAAAGACGGTGGCGCGGGTGGCCAGAAAATGGGAAAGAACCCAGGAAAACAGGGGATGTGGAATGGAGGCCTGTCTCTGGTTTCCAGTCAACTTCTGGACCGGCCAATTTCTGGGCCATCGGCCGTTCCCCGTCGCCGATTTCTTGGCCGGCGGCAATCCTAATGACAAGGGAAGAAGAGGGATAAATTGGCTCAGGGTTTTGTGTCCAAAGACGGTGGCGCAGGTGGCCGGGAAAAGGAGAAAGAACGCCTGAAAACAGGGGATGTAGAATAGAGCCCCTTCCCGGTGGTTTTCCGGCCAATTTCTTGGCCGGCGCAGGAGGCGCCGATTTCTTGGCCAGCGACAATCCTAATCACAAGGGAAGAAGAGGGATGGATCGGCTCAGGGTTTGGTGTCCAAAGACGGTGGCGCAGGTGGCCAGAAAATGGGAAAGAACCCAGGAAAACAGGGGATGCGGAATGGAGGCCTGTCTCTGGTTTCCGGTCAACTTCTGGACCGGCCAATTTCTGGGCCATTGGCCGTTCCCCGTCGCCGATTTCTTGGCCGGCGACAATCCTAATGACAAGGGAAGAAGAGGGATGGATTGGCTCAGGGTTTTGTGTCCAAAGACGGTGGCGCAGGTGGCCAGAAAAAGGAGAAAGAACGCCTGAAAACAGGGGATGTAGAATAGAGCCCCTTCTCGGTGGTTCTTGGCCGTTGCCCGTTCACCGGCGCCAATTTCTTGGCCGATTTCATGGTCGGCGACAATCCTAATCACAAGGGAAGCTGAGGAAGAGGGGGATTGGGGCTCTTACCGGCTCCGGCGACTGCTGCGGGCTTGATTTCCGGCGGGCATAGTGCTAGAGATCATTGAACTCGAAGGCAGAAAAGAGGGAGCAAGAAGAGAAAAGGAATAGCGATGAAGACTATTCGACAGAACAGGGACTTATTTATAGAGGGACCTGCGGTCCGGTGACCGGAATCCGACTTTGCCGGTGACCGTACTCCGTCGGAGAGGAGGACGCAACGGTAGTCTTCCGCTGCTCTGTGTTGTGGTCCAGATGGGCTGGGCCACGGCTGGGCCTGGCCTGTCAAGTGGATTGGGCCATCACAATGAATACCATGCCCAAAAAATAAAAAAATATTATATTGAATTAATTAATATAATTTTATCACATCAGATAAGTCCATATAATATCTTAATTAATATAGTTTTTTGTGAACTAAGATGTAAGCAAGGTGATGACTAATGGCCTGTGGTCATTCAAAACTATTTGCATGACGAGGCAAAATAGATATCCTGATAACTGTTACCATTTCATAAATAGCTTCATGTTTTTTCTGAGGTAGGTTGCCATGATGTTCAGGAGAAAGTGGAACTTTCTTCGGAAAAAAAAAAAATCTGATCCACATGTTTAACACTGTATTGAGTCATAACTAGCATCAATTTTTCTTCTAAGATTGCACACAAGGCTTGTTGCTTAATATAAACCAGCTTGTGGGGTAGTGATAACTATTTTTCTGTACGGTACTTGCAGCATCCACACTGGTGCACCTTCCTTAGTGATAACTATTTTTATCCAGTGGAAAACTAATGTTGGGATATACTGACCGCCAACCGACGGATGACTCCGACGGACGATCCCGACCGACCCCGACGGACGACTCCGACCGACGACCCCGACGGATGACCCCGACCACCGACCGACGGGTGCCGTTACCGATCGATCGACGGCTATCGACCGACCGAGGATATGTCGGTCGGGCAGACCTTTTCCGCTCTCCCAACCGACTGCACTATGGAGTCCGATGCCCGACTCCTGCAACGTGTCCGACTGACTGTCGGAGGAGTCCAAATTTTCACCCGACGCCCCTCAGTTGGACGCCGACCTATGGTCGGTGGCTCCTCCAATCACCGTACTACTGTCAGAGACTGTCAGTCCTGACAACAGCATGCGGCACTGCCGCCTAGGGGCATTATCCCACCTAAGGCATGGTCAACCCTAGCGATTTGACAGCCCCACGACGATTTGACACCTTTACGGCAACTCTGACAGTCTTCAGTGAGTTGACAATTCTTCAATTGTCCGCGCCATTAATGACGGCGCCATATCATACTCCACTATATATATCGGGGAAGGCAACAGTACTAGTGGTCGATTGGCAAACCCCTGAACTCCCTCCCCTCTAGCTCTCTCTCTCTCTCGTTGAGCTCTCTGTTTTCATTTCACTGTTGCCTAGTCTCCTCTCTGACTTGACCGTCGGAGGGTCCCCATCGGAGCTGCCTCCGGTCAATGCGGACTTCCTTTTGCAGGCGCTCGTTCCCAACGACCAGGCGACGAGGGGATTAGCCGCAACATATTGGCGCGCCAGGTAGGAGGGATGACAAAGACAAGAGCTCAGCGATCGAGGGTCACCGGATCGGCGAGGCGCTCTTCCTGTCGGGAAGAGGCCTCTCCTCCACCCTCCGCGGCGGAACCTAGCTCTCCGCACTCTGCGGTGACCACGGAGGCGCAGATCGCGGCGATCGTACGGCAGATGATCGTGCTGACGGATGCGGTCAAAAGCCTTCAGCAACAATCGGTCCGGCTGCCGCCTTCACCGGTCGGGCAACCGGCGGCACGTCCGATGCCCTCCAGAAGCAGCCGCTGACGCCCGCATCGGTCTCCGTCGCCTCCGCAGGAGCACCTGCCACAGCGCTCCTGTCGAGAGGAGGAGGGGTGGCCGCGGTGCGACACCCATCGGTCCCGACGGCATTCTCCCTCCCAGCTAGGACGAGCAAGAAAGGAGAAGCGCCCGCGAACACCGTCCGCCTCTCTCTCGGACTCTTCTGGAGACTCCGCTCCTGGGGTCTCCCAGCACCAACGGACCGACGACTACGAACGCAGGTTCGAGGAAATCGACCGTCGGCTCGCACAGCTGCAGGTGGACGGGCGGAAGTCTTCAAATGACATTGACTTCCAGACCACCCAACCTCTCTCCCGACTCATCCTCGACGAATCGATCCCCAATCGGTTCCAGATGCCACACGTGGAGCCTTACGACGGCTCCACCGACCCGATCGACCATTTGGAGAGCTACAAAGCTCTCATGACGATTCGAGGGGCAACCGACGCTCTTCTTTGCATCGGCTTTCCTGTCACACTCCGCAAAGCTGCCAGGGCCTGGTACTCCGACCTCCGCTCGGGAAGTGTCCACTCCTTCGGACAGCTCGAACATTCCTTCGTGGTCCATTTTAGCACCAGTCGGAAGCTGCCACGAACCTCGGACAGTCTTTTCTCTCTCAAGCAGAGAGAAAATGAGACTCTACGACACTTCGTGACGCAATTCAACGCGGCCACGCTTGAGGTCCGGGACTTCAACGAAGGCATGGCCATCTCGGCCATGAAACAGGGGCTAAGGGGGTCCCGTTTCACATACTCTCTGGACAAGACCCTCCCCCGGACATACGCCGAACTGCTGGAGCGCGCGTACAAGTACATGTGCACGGACGAAGGTGCTTCTGACCGGCGCCTGACTTAAGGCACGGGCCAAAAGAAAAAACGAAAGAAAGGTCGGGCCCATGCTAAACCCAGCAGGCCCTCCACCGATAGATGGGTCTTGCCTCGACGACGGAGTCCGAGACCGACGCATCGCAGGTATGACTCCTACACCCCTCTCCCCGCTCCTCATGCACAGATCCTGATAGAGATCGAAGGAGCTGAGAATCTACGACGACCTCGGCCTCTGAAGGCAAAAGGCCCCGACCAACACGGTCGATCGTCGATCGCCGAATCAACGGCTCGATCACCGATCGTCGAACCGACGGCCTCAGTTTTTGAAGGCAAAAGGCCCCGACCAACACGGTCGATCGTCGATCGCCGAATCAACGGCTCGATCATCGATCGCCGAACCGACGGCCTCGGCCTCTGAAGGCGAAAGGCCCCGACCAACACGGCCGATCATCGATCGTCGAATCAATGGCTCGATCACCGATCGCCGAACCGACGGCCTCGGCCTCTGAAGGCAAAAGGCCCCGACCAACACGGGCGATCGTCGATCGCCGAATCAATGGCTTGATCGTCGAACCGACGGCCTCGGCCTCTGAAGACAAAAGGCCCCGACCAATACGGCCGATCATCGATCGCCGAATCAACGGCTCGATCACTGATCGTCGAACCGACGGCCTCGGCCTCTGAAGGCAAAAGGCCCCGACCAACATGGTCGATCGTTAATCGCCGAATCAATGGCTCGATCGTCGAGCCGACGGCCTCAGCCTCTGAAGGCAAAAGGCCCCGACCAACATGGCTCGATTGTCGATCGCCGAATCTACGACTCCATCGTCGGCCTGATCGTCGAATCGCCAAACCAATGGCTCAATCTACGTCTCGATCATCGAGGACACATCGGATTCTACGACGGAGATCGAAGGGGCAGAATATCTACGACGGCCCCCACCTCTGAAGGCAAAGGGCTTCGACCAATGCGGCTGGCTAACTTGCCGACTTAGCTTCGACTAAGAAGGGCAAAATGCCAGGACGACCGCAGTCGCATTCGCGACATACCGATCTGGTCACGATCGGTCGAAGGATATTCGGCTTGCCACCGTTTATCATACATCCCGACGCATACGTCCGACCAAGGGTCGGACAATGGATATTCGACATCGGACTCAGGAGTGGGGGGGCAACTGTTGGGATATACTGACCGCCGACCGACGGACGACTCCGACGGACGACCCCGACCGACCTCGACGGATGACTCCGACCGACGACCCCGACGGACGACCCCGACCGCCGACCGACGGGTGCCGTTACCGACCGATCGACGGCTATCGACCGACCGAAGATACGTCGGTCGGGCAGACCTTTTTCGCTCTCCCAACCGACTGCACTATGGAGTCCGATGCCCGACTCCTGCAACGTGCCCGACTGACTGTCGGAGGGGCCCAAATTTTCACCCGACGCCCCTAAGCTGGACGCCGACCTATGGTCGGTGGCTCCTCCAATCGCCGTACTACTGTCAGAGACTGTCAGTCCTGACAACGGCATGCGGCACTGCCGCCTAGGGGCATTATCCCACCTAAGGCATGGTCAACCCTAGCGATTTGACAGCCCCACGGTGATTGACACCTTTACGGCGACTCTGACAGTCTTCAGTGAGTTGACAATTCTTCAATTGTCCACGCCATTAATGACGGCGCCATATCATGCTCTACTATATATATCGAGGAAGGCAACAGTACTAGAGGTCGATTGAAAAACCCCTGAACTCCCTCCCCTCTAGCTCTCTCTCTCTCTCTCTCATTGAGCTCTCTGTTTTCATTTCACTGTTGCCTAGTCTCCTCTCTGACTTGACCGTCGGAGGGTTCCCGCCGGAGCTGCCTCCGTCAGTGCGGACTTCCTTTTGCAGGCGCTCGTTCCCAGCGACCAGGCGACGAGGGGATTGGCCGCAACAACTAATTATAAAAACAATTAACAGGCTAATTGTTGAAATTTTACCATATCTCAATATTTTCTCAAATAACTCACACAATTTTATATTTTTGTCTCTGCAGTAAATTGCTGAACCATCTTGGCATCCATCAATTAACTTTTTTCAAAGCAGTCCAATTAATGATTGAAAGTGTAATCCAATGGATTAGGTCTGACCTTATTTCTGAAAATCTGCAATTTGCTGTTACCATAACTACTAAATTGGCAAACATGTCCCCTGTGTAATCCTATCACTACTGAATATTAACTTGATACAGTATGATAGATGGTTCAATAACTCCTAAAGAGGAAAATCCTAACATCTTAATGCCATCCAAATTCAGGATGCTTCCTCGGCAATACCCTGTGGTAGAAAAATTAGTTATGTAACCAGATTATATTGTTTGCATATAATGTCAAAATCAGCAATAGCCGAAGCAGGGAAAAGATGTCGCCAAGGAAAAAGAGGACATCACCCACAACTCTTATGAAATCTTGAATGGCCACCCTAGCATAAAGTTTGAAATTAAAGTTGCATGATCTCATTGCTTTTGCTAGCTTGCATGCAATAACATTTAATAAGCACATATGAAAATATCACTAACTATTGTACATTAACCAAAGTAAAGGATTGAAATCATGAGAAAGACAACCAAAACGGAATGGCAAATTGACCTTCTTTTATCAGCATCAGTTGGATTATAATGTTCCAGAAGATCAGCATCAGGAGATGTCAAAGGAGGTGACCTAATATTTTTGAGAACATGATGGTCCAAATATTTTGGTTGAAAATTTAGCATCAACATGGCATGCAGTAGCATTAGCTCCAACAGGAGAAAGCTTTTCAGAATTTGCACAATAACCATGGTTATGCCGCAATTTTTTGCTCATTAACCCTATAAGGAGACAAGAAAGTGAGCCTGTAAATAGACAAAATCCCTCGTTTGCTTTTTCTACCATCCATACATCGCATTCATTTCAAGTGTCAAACTTAGGTAATAATACATCGAAAATTTTGGTATCATTCTATTTATGCATCTCCAAATCTTTTTTTCTCTCATAACACTTTGGAAAATTATGAAGCAAGTGAAATTCTAGCTATCTATAAATGATATACTTGATTGTGAAAAAAATATATGAAATAGAAATTTTTTTTTAAAAAGAATCAAAAATCCAATCATGAAATTTTATTTTTGAAAAAAAATAAAAAAATTATTTTTTCAATAAAAACAATACATTCCTATAATTTTTCTAGTAACCAAGCATTGATACTTCATTTTATACACCATGAGGTATCTACAAAGTGCTAAATTCTAGTACTCAAAATTCAAAATCCTCTAATATATATAATGAAGTAGTTTCAACTTATCAATAAATAAAAATAATCATCATTAATGCAAATGGATTAAATAGAATCAGTAATCACAATTTTGAAGCAGACATGATCTTTCCGATAAGCCTTGCTGCAGTCTTAGAAAACCCAACAAGGTTTTGCCCTTGGTATATAGCCCCTTAAATCTCCAAAGAGAAATCTTTAAGCATATATTTTATTTTAACATATATATATATATATATATATATATATATATATATATATATATATATATATATGGAATAATGCTTTTATCATATTGAATAATCTCTTTAGAAAATAATTTTTGATCGTTATAGGTAAAATTGTTTATTCAAAAAATATTTAAATATATTTAAATACTCATTCAAATAATGAATATTATAACAATGTTATAGCAGACATAATGAACAATAGGAAAAAAATAAAGATATTATCTTTTCTTTTATTTTATTGAATAAAATAATAGTTTTTGATCATGCATCACTTATCAGAATTTTGACTGAAATTAAAATTTAACATAAATATTTATTTATTAACAAAAAATATTAGAGAAGATGTAGTTATTATTTGTGTAATAATAATCTGTTATAATAAGAAATAATGAAAAATAACAAAAAGTCATCATATTATATTTTTTAATGTCATTTATCCAAAGCCATGCTTCGCTTTCCTCCCAATGATAATACCAAAGGAGAGGGAAAAAAAACAAGGATAAGAGACGAGAGAATGGATGAGACCGTTATAACTAAAACCATGCCTTTTCTTTTTTAAGATCCAAAACCTACCACCGACTTCTCCAAGACAATAAAGAAGAGCAAAGAGGAGATATGGGGATCCAGCACCAGCTTTTGAGGAATGCATCCCAGGCTCCATCCAAAACCCTAATAGCTCTCACTCCCCAGATCCCCCCTGCCCGGATTCCAGTCTACGTTCACTCTTCCAGGTGCAGCGCCGCATTAAGTAGATCTTTCTACAGAATCCCTTTAAATTCTACAATAAATCCGCCCAAGATCAGCACTTTATCCGCACCCAAGCCGAGGTTGGTGTTGTCTCATCCGAGCCGGAGGGTTGGTGCTGTGATGGCGTCGACGGGTTCCGTCCAGAAATCGGAGGAGGAGTGGAGGGCGATCCTCTCGCCGGAGCAGTTTCGGATCCTTCGGATGAAGGGAACTGAGTAAGACTGGCTCTAATTTCATCAATTCCTTTTTTTTTTTTTTTTTTCTTTTTTGAGTTTGGAGTTCTTGTGGCTTGAGTAAGAATGGATTTTTTTTTTTTTTTTTTTGAGTTTTTGTTTTTATGTACCATAATATCACGATAGTTTGTGATTCTAGTTGTCTTTAATCGATATTTCTGATGTCTGCTGTCCTGGATGTGTATTGAGAATTCATAAAATCCCTGAAATCGTTGGATTTTAGATATCTACTTCGGTTAAATTTCTTTAAATTTATGATTTTTTTTTCCCATTTAGATCTTTGCCCTATCAAAAAGATCTCAACTTTCAGAAGCTTGCAGCTTTGGATGGACAAAAAGAGGTAGAATCTAATTTTTGGAAGTGCAATTCAATTCCTTTTGCTCCGTACTTCTTTTTCTCTTGGTTGATAGTAACTGGCCCTAAGATATGACTTCGACGAGAGAGAGAGAAGAATTTTGGAACTAAAGGCTTGTGCTTATCTTAAAAAATCTTTGTCACCTTGGGATTTTACTGAGAGACTGATGTGCCAATGTGAAATAAACCATGTGAATTTGCATGACTTTCTTGGTTGATAGATTTTAATCGACACATTTCTGATTCTGGATTGTTTCTTTCGTCAAATGCTTGATGAATTTGGTCGATCGTGATAATTAGCCTTGTTGCATCTAGGTTCCTAGTCTATGAATTTGATTATGTATTCATGTAATAATTGTTTGAGCAATTTGGTTTTTCATTTTTGGATTCTTATGACTTCCTTGTCATCAAAAGCCTTATGTTCCCTTATTAGTTGAATTATGGCTTAATCATAATGTTGTTGAGTTGATGCCTGTGGATTAAAACTCACTTACTCATGGCTTTTATGTTGGAAATGTTGGTTTGCCTATTGCCGTTTTGATTATCACTTATGCTGTTTGTTTCTTTGTAGCTGGCTTTTGAGAAATAATCTAAACTGTTTGCTTAATTGTTTTGTCTTGCACTTGTTATTTTCTAGTTTGACTCGATGCATCTCTTTTCTTATTTGGAACTATAGATTACTATAATTTTGTTTTGTAGTTGGCAGTTTCAGTACTTATCAACTTGAATAGCTGATGACTAGGTGCATCTCTTTTCTTATTTGGAACTATGGATTAGTATAATTTTGTTCTGGGTTGTCTTAGCTCCCTAGCCATCTCAGAACCATCAAAGTAATTGTTTGAAATATTATACTTTATGTTACTTATTATTTTCCAAGACTTTTTGTTTTACTGTTCCTATCTGCTGAATCACATGCATTTTGCTGCCTGACATTTAAATTGCTTAATTAATTTACTTCTTAATTCACTATTTCTAGCATGCTTGATGATTGGGATGAATACATATATCAGCTGAAATCACATGATTGTCCACTAGTATCTACTTTTAACTTTAAAATCCATTGGTCTGGATATGTGTGAATGTAGACAATGACCTGTTCATCTTTTTGTACTCTTTATTTTGTTTTTTGAGCTACTTAGTTTGGTTCATTGTACATTGCTTGTTTTATCTGATTTTCAATTGGTTGATTCATACTATGTGGAGTCTTCAACCTAGAGTGCTGCACCTACTTCAAAATCGCTCCACTATCTTGCTCCTGCACCCGCTTCTTAGGTGCTTGCTTATTCAAAGCTTTCTTAGAGCTCCACTTCCCTGTTCCTGCATTCGAAGCTATTCTTCTACCTGCTCCTGATTCAGGTATTAAATGGTGGTTCTTTGTTTTCTGTTTGATTTATTTTATTTGAATATTAATTGTTCATATCGAGAGATACTTTGCATGATGATCTTAAACTTCTAGTTTTTCTCTCCATCAACTAGCCTTCTAAGACACGTGGCAGGCTTCTTGCTTGAAGATGCCTGGAATAGGAATTCGGCACTGACTCTAGAGGATCGACGTCATCTAAACAACTGGTCATGAAGGTTTTGCTCAATTCTTCCATGTAGCCTTCTCAACTTGGAGTTGTAATCCATTGCAACCACCATTAAATGGGAAAGGCTCCATTGGTTGGTTTACGTCATAATAATGTCATCAATTCATTTAAAGGGAAAGAGCACTTGCATGGTTTTGACATTTATCAGATGGTTTTATTGTTAAATTGTTTATTCAAGTAAATATCTTACAGAAATATTGTTGTTTTTGTTTTTAATCAAATAACAAACTTTACAAAGAAATGTTCTCTTTTCAAAATAATAACAAATGGAATGTGTGATGGAATTCAAGATGATTTTTTTCATCCCACAAATCCAATGGCATTTTGATACACATAAGCTTAAAGATGTGATCCATGTAAGTGTTCTATTAGAATCTCACATTGATGTTGAAAATCTCATAATTTTGGGTCAACATTTATTTTTCCCCAAGAGAAAAACATGCAAGTGATGACTTACAATATCAAGTGATCTTTCGTTTCTGACTTGACTTCTACTTCCCTCATTTTTCGTTTCATCACACTTGCATATATGCAAATTGCAAGTCTCAAGACAAGGCAAATCTTGTTTCTGCTTAAGTTAAACCAACCAGTTCTCTTGGTTTTCTCCATGATTGTTCTGATAATGAGCTTATACTGATTCATGAGCTTGAATGGGTTAGTTTCAGATTTCATGCCAGGCTTCTGATCTTTGTGGTTCATATTACAGTATATTTTATTTCCAAAAAAGATTAAAAGAAAGCACAGAGTGGACACCCTAGTGGAACCCAGCCCTGCCTCGCATCCCTCAACCTCAGAAAAATAAATTAGACAAAGAAAGGTGAAAGAATAATTTAAAACAAAAAGAAGTGGAACGTACAGCTTTGAAATCTTATAATGCCACGGTCACCAATTGTTTCATAATTCAGTATATTGCTTGTTATGTATAACTGGATGTTGGCTTCTTGAGTAGCTTATAATTTGAGTCAATTGCTAAACCAACGTAATTCATTTCATTAAATGGCTACAAAAGAATGGAATAAATGCTTGTTACTTACAGCTAAGGCGTAAGATTATCCAATCATTTCACTCGATGGTTGTTCAATGTATTGCATTATCATCATAGTTGTTGGGTATAAAATATCCACAGCCGAAATCCTCAGCGGAATCGACTACGAACAGGACAGCTCCGCCCGGACTTCTACAGGGGCCGGGCTCCGCTGCCGACATCGACTGCGGGACAGCTCCGCCCGGACTCCTACGGGAGCCGGGCTCCGCCGCCGACATCGACTGCGGGACATCTCCGCCCGGACTCCTACGGGAGCTGGGCTCCGCCGCCGACATCGACTGCGGGACAGCTCCGCCCGGACTCCTACGGGAGCCGGGCTCCGCCGCCGACATCGACTACAGGACAGCTCCGCCCGGACTCCTACGGGAGCCGGGCTCCGCCGCCGACAACGTCAACTGCAAATGGACTCCTACGGGAGCCGGACCTCTCCTTCGACTCTAATCACGGGGGGACTTCGTCCGAGCTCCTACGAGAGCCAGACTCCGTCCGGACCCCCACGGGAGCCGGGCTCCACCCACGACCCCGATCGCAAGGACTCCGCCCGGATCCATACGAGGGCCGAACTCCAATCGCTGTCGAGCTTCAGCCAGCAGATCTGCACTCCCAGGCCACAATCAGGGCCACGATCCTGCTCCACTTCCTGCGGCGGACTCCGCGCAGCTCCATCACTCCCTGACAGGCCGCAGTAACGGTCGCAACACTGCTCCACTCTCTGCGGCGGATCCCGCGCCCACGCGGCTCCATTACTGCCTGACAGGCCACGATAAACGGCCGCGATCCTGCTCCACCTCCTGCAGCAGATATCGCACGATTCTCCCATCCGCTGGCAAGACGCCGCAGCATCTGCATCCCACTTCCCACGGCAGATTCCACGTGGCACGCCCCAGTGATGGCCACGGCTCCGCTCCACTACTCTTCGCAGTAGATTCCTCCTGACTAAGGGCGGCCCACTACCTGGCGGTTACAAACGTCGCCATCAATCCGTTACCTCCCCCGCCTATAAAAGGGGGACCCAGATACGTTATTCTATAAGCTCATTTCTTATCTCACAACTCTGCTAAATTCTCCGTTCGAGCACTCCATTCTTGTTGAGGCAGAGAACTGACTTGAGCGTCGGAGGGTCTTGCCGGAGCAACCCCACCTCCGGTTTAGACTTTCTTTGCAGGTCCCGGCGGCGACCGCGGCTTCCCCGACTCCAGCTTCTTTGGCGCAAGCAGATTTTTGCACCAACAGGATTGGCGCTAGAAGAAGGGCGTGTCTTCGCAGCACCCTTGTTCTTAAAGGAGTGATCAACGGAGCCGTCTCCGACCGTCTCTCCGTCACCCACTCCTAATCTTCCCTCGCGAGATCGACACTCGATGCCTCCGCGCAAGGCGTCCACCCGGCGGTCCACGGCCTCCGCGGCCAGATCTCAAGCTCCGGCCTCCCCTCCAGTTTCTCAGCCTCCTCCTCCCCCTCCGGCGGCGGCGGTCGGCGCGGAGCAATTTGACTTGCTGGCACAGTAGGTCAGAGGCCTCGTCGAAGCCGTACAAGCAATGCAGCAGCGGCAACCGCAGGCGTCGGCGCATCCGGAAGGGGCATCTCCGGAATGCCAGAACCCGGCGGTGGGGCGGGCCACCTGGGCCAGCCGCCCCGTCCTTCCCGGGAAAACAAATCCGAGGGTAGAGAGCCCTCAATCGGATCACGACTCCACCCCTGGAAGATCCCTGCCCCCGTTCTACCAAAGGACCCTCGAGACTCGAAGTCGAGAGAATTCCCTGGACCGGAGGCTCCAGGAGATGAACCGGTGGATTGAAGAACTCCGTCACGCGCCCCCCGCTTATGGTGAGGATATTTGCACTGACCCTTCCTTCTCCCAAATGATCATGCAGGAACCGATCCCGCCAAACTTCAAGCTTCCCCAGTTCGAAAGCTACGACGGGACTTCGGACCCGGTTGATCATCTGGAGGCCTTCCGGACGATGATGCTGCTTCACGGCGCTCTTGACGCCATCTTATGCCGGGCTTTTCCGTCTACTTTGAAGGGAGCAGCGAGGAACTGGTACTCGGCTTTGAAGCCGGGTACCATCTTTTCCTTCGATCAAATGAGCCACCAATTTGTGGCTCATTTTGTCAGCAGCCGGCGTCCCCGGAAGGGTTCGGAGTCCCTCATCAACATCAAGCAGAGGGAAGGGGAGTCCATACGGGCCTACGTCAACCGCTTTAACATCGCGGCGTTGGAGGTCCGGAACTTGGACCAGTCAGTTGCCATGGCCGCCCTGAAAGGTGGCCTTCAGAAGAATGATCTTTTGTACTCCCTGGAGAAGAAGTACCCCAGGGATTTTGCCGATTTACTGGCTCGGGCTGAAGGATACGCCCGAGCGGAAGAAGCCTTCAAAATGAAGGACGAAGAGATAGCAAGGGAGCGTCAAGCGGGAGATTCGAGTAAGCCCGCAGTTGAGAAAAGGCCAAAGGAAGCCCGGCCGTGTTCCCGATCCCCTCCTGGACATAAGCGCGCCCATACTCCACCCCGGGCACGCAGGCAGAGAAGCCCGGACCGCGGGGTTCGGCGGGGCTCCCCACCAGGGAGATTTCGCAACTACGCCCCCCTCAACGCCTCGAAGGCCCAGGTATTAATGGAGGTCAGGGAGCAGCTCCCTAGGCCGGAGAGGATGCGCACATATCCCGGGAAGCGCAACCCCAACAAGTTCTGCCTCTACCACCGCGACCACGGCCACGACACCGAAGAATGCATCCAGCTCCAGGACGAGATCGAGGAGCTCATTCGGCGTGGTCGACTCGACAGATTCATCCGCCGCAGGCCTGAGGGTAGAGGAGACCGGCCAAGAGCCCTCCCGCAGCCTGAACCGCAGAAAAGGGAGGAGCAACCCGGGGACCGACCTCCCATCGGGACCATCGACTCCATCATCGGAGGGCCTCAAGGAGGAGCGGGAAAACTGTAAATGTATCACTTACGATTTCGCCTTGAATCTAATTTTCTTTCTACCTAACGTGCTCTTTCCACCTGGCATGGATTTGTTACGACTGGATACGACTCCTCCAAAAACCACAGCCATGTCAGGAACAGGAGGAGAACCTCGTCCTGACATGAGCAAAGTCAAAGGCCCGGTTCTTTTAGACCGGATGGGGGGAGAGGCCTTACAACGCCCCAATGTGCCCCCACAGTCCTGTTAGAGACCGGAGGAAAACCTCGCCCTAACTTGAGCAAAGTCAAAGGCCCGGTTCTTTTAGACCGGATGGGGGGAGAGGCCTTACAACGTCCCAATGTGCCCCCACAGCCCTGTTAGGGACAGGAGGAGAACCTCGCCCTAACTTGAGCAAAGTCAAAGGCCCGGTTCTTTTAGACCGGATGGGGGGAGAGGCCTTACAACGCCCTAATGTGCCCCCACAGCCCTGTTAGGGACAGGAGGAAAACCTCGCCCTAACTTGAGCAAAGTCAAAGGTCCGGTTCTTTTAGACCGGATGGGGGGAGAGGCCTTACAACGCCCTAATGTGCCCCCACAGCCATGTCAGGAACAGGAGGAGAACCTCGTCCTGACATGAGCAAAGTCGGAGGCCCGGTTCTTTTAGACCGGATGGGGGAGAGGCCTTACAGCGCCCTAACGCGCCCCCCACAAGCCAGGCTGGTAACGAGAGGAGAACCTCACGCCGGCTCGAGCAAAATGGAAGGCCCGGGCTCCTATGGGAGCCGGGTTCCGTCCACAACGCCGAGGAAGACTTCACCCGGACTCCTACGGGAGCCGGGTTCCAACGCCAAGAAAGACTTCACCCGGACTCCTACGGGAGCCGGGTTCCAACGCCAAGGAAGACTTCACCCGGACTCCTACGGGAGTCGGATTCCGCCTACAAGGAAGACTTCACCCGGACTCCTACGGGAGCCAGGTTCCGCCTACAAGGAAGACTTCACCCGAACTCCTACGGGAGCCGGGTTCCGCCTACAAGGAAGACTCCACCCGGACTCCTACGGGAGCCGGGTTGCGCCTACAAGGAAGACTTCGCCCGGACTCCTACGGGAGCCGGGCTCCAGCCACGACTTCTGCAGCGGGGGTTAATGGTGGCGAAACCCGGCCGCCTAACAAGATCGGATGAAGGGAAAAAGCCCCCACCCTCCGACGACGTCTACATCAAACAAGTCAAACGACAAGAAAGGTTCAGCAGACAACAATATTAGTGCAGCGCGCGGACGAGGTAACGCAAAATGCTCTTTTCATTTCATTTCCGATATGCACACACAAGGCCAGGACGACCAAGGAAAGAAGGGCAAAACGACAAAAAGGAAATAACTACATGATAAGACAGAAAGATAAAAGAACTCTAAGGAAGCCCTGCTTCCTCCGGCCTAGAGTTATCTGTTCCGTCCCTTAACCAGGACTGCCTCAGGTTCTCTATTGCTTCTTCTAGTTCTTCCCTCTTCCGCAACGCGTCCTGGAGCGTCCGACGAAGTTGCTGGCTCTCAGCCTCCGCTTCTCGACACCTCTTCCGCAAAACTTCGGACTCCGCCTCCGCGTCCGCGACGGCCTGCCGCTCAAGTGTCAGTTGGATCTTCACTTGTTGCAGCTCGGCTGTCTTCTCTCCGAGAGAGACAGAAATCCCTTCAACAGTGCCTCTCAGGGCTTGGAGCTCTTCGGAATCTTAGGCGGAAGTAAGCTGCGCCCTATTAGCCAGCTGCCTCTGGAGACGAACGACTTCGTCAGCCGCCGTCCGGAATCTCCCTTTATACTCTTCCACTTGCCGGCGCCAGCTGGCCCGCTGCACGTCGTGGCTCATCTCGGCGTCTTGAAGCTGCTTCTGAAGGTCGGAGACCTTCTGCGACCACTTCTGTCCATCATCAACCCGGGCCAAAAGCCGGGATGAGCTTCCTTCCAGCTGGCCGATCTTCCTCTTCGCAGCTGACAGTTCCACCTTAAGAGCGCTGATCCTGGCTTCTTGAGCCCAAATTCGGTCGCTGGTGCTCTTCTTGCATTCCTCGAGCTCCTTTGTGAAGTTCGCTTTCCTCCGGCTGTAATCCATAATTGCCTTCACATGGAGACTCCGAAAGTGGACGGCCTCAGCGGCGGCTTCAGAATGGCCTTCTCTCGATTTGCGGAGCTCGCCTTCCGACTTCTTCAACTTCTTCGTCAGGTGAAGGACCTCTTTTTTAACCGCTGGATCGTCGATTTCAGCGGGACCCCCAGGGGCAAGGGGAGTGCTTCTGCAGGACACTGCCATCGGAAGGTAGAAGCGTTAAAGAACGACTCATTGCAAGGAAAAAGGAGAAGGAAGGAGAAAAAAGGGAAAAAGAAGCAACACCGATCAATCAAGAGTCAAAAAAAAAAAAAAGAAAAAAAAAAAAGAGAAAGAAAAAGAAGAGAGTGGGAAGGAAAAAGAGGTAAAGAGAAGAAGAAGAAGAAGGCAAGAAAAGAAAAGATAAGATGAATACTCGCTGGATCCTGAGGGCTCAGACCGATGTTGAAAAGAAGCTGCTCCCTCAGAAGATTAGGAAGGGAAGGAGCGGGATAAGTTAGAAGCTTCTGGGCGGCCTGGAGGTCGTCCTCCCCCAGGTTGGGAGCCCGGCGGACGGAATCCCTCAGAGAACCCCAAGGGGGCAGGCCCAGTTCCAGGGTCGGGCAGTGGACGAAGAGGTATTTTTCCTTCCAATTGTGAATCGAAGAAGGGGCGCCCTTCAGCAACCCCTTCTTACCAAACTGGAGGGAGAAGTACCACCAATCCTTCGCCGAAGGATGGCGTTTGAAGGTATAAAAATATCTAAACAAGGAGAGGGACGGCTGAACCTCGACTATGTGGCAGAGGGAGAGAAACCCTATCAAAAACCTAAAGGAATTCGGGGCCACGGAAGCGAGAGAAATGTCCAAGAAGCGGAAGAAGGCAGCGACAAAGGCAGGAAGCGGAAGCCGGAGTCCGGCACGGAACGCTTCCTGATACAAACAGAAGCGACCGGGAGGAGGAGTGCTGGCCCGGTCAGAGGGGCCAGGTAGCTCCAGGTCGTACTCCGGAGGAACCCCATACTGAACCCTTATCAGAAGGAGTTTCTCCGAAGTCGACGAACATGGAATAACGCCCGGTGCGAAAACCGGGCGAGGCCCAGCCCCGGACGTGGGTTCGTCCACAGAGACAGGGACCTGGGGGTCTGAAGCAGAAGAACTCTCGGAACTGCCGGGAGCAGAAGAGCCAGAGGACATTTTGAGTAGTTTCGAAGGGACGGTTCCGGCTGTGCCCATCTCTCTCTCTGTACTTCCTTCGTTTGAAAGTCAAACTCGGAAGTAGGGGGACTGGTGTTGGGTATAAAATACCCACAACCGAAATCCTCAGCGGAATCGACTACGAACAGGACAGCTCCGCCCGGACTCCTACGGGGGCCGGGCTCCGCCGCCGACTCCGCCCGGACTCCTACGGGAGCCGGGCTCCGCCGCCGACATCGACTGCGGGACAGCTCCGCCCGGACTCCTACGGGAGCCGGGCTCCGCCGCCGACATCGACTGCGGGACAGCTCCGCCCGGACTCCTACGGGAGCCGGGCTCCGCCGCCGACATCGACTGCGGGACAGCTCCGCCCGGACTCCTACGGGAGCCGGGCTCCGCCACCGACATCGACTACAGGACAGCTCCGCCCGGACTCCTACGGGAGCCGGGCTCCGCCGCCGACAACGTCAACTGCAAACGGGCTCCTACGGGAGCCGGACCTCTCCTTCCACTCTAATCACGGGGGGACTTCGTCCGGGCTCCTACGAGAGCCGGACTCCGTCCTCAACTTCGACGGTCACAGACAGACTATGTCCGGACTCCGTCCGGACCCCCACGGGAGCCGGGCTCCACCCACGACCCCGATCGCAAGGAGGACTCCGCCCGGATCCATACGAGGGCCGAACTCCAATCGCTGCCGAGCTTCAGCTAGCAGATCTGCACTCCCAGGCCACAATCACGGCCACGATCCTGCTCCACTTCCTGCGGCGGACTCCGCGCAGCTCCATCACTCCCTGACAGGCCGCAGTAACGGTCGCAACACTGCTCCACTCTCTGCGGCGGATCCCGCGCCCACGCGGCTCCATTACTGCCTGACAGGCCACGATAAACGGCCGCGATCCTGCTCCACCTCCTGCAGCAGATATCGCACGATTCTCCCATCCGCTGGCAAGACGCCGCAGCATCTGCATCCCACTTCCCACGGCAGATTCCACGTGGCACGCCCCAGTGATGGCCACGGCTCCGCTCCACTACTCTTCGCAGTAGATTCCTCCTGACTAAGGGCGGCCCACTACCTGGCGGTTACAAACGTCGCCATCAATCCGTTACCTCCCCCGCCTATAAAAGGGGGACCCAGATACGTTATTCTATAAGCTCATTTCTTATCTCACAACTCTGCTAAATTCTCCGTTCGAGCATTCCATTCTTGTTGAGGCAGAGAACTGACTTGAGCGTCGGAGGGTCTTGCCGGAGCAACCCCACCTCCGGTTTAGACTTCCTTTGCAGGTCCCGGCGGCGACCGCGGCTTCTCCGACTCCAGCTTCTCCGGCGCAAGCAGATTTTTGCACCAACAATAGTCATCAAGGATCTGAAAAGTACATATTGCAACAAAGAGAAAATATTGTCGGACTAATGTTTAGGGTTAGCATATCTTTGTACTTGTGTGCATGCAGTCGCATATGAGACCGTGAAAAAAAAAAAAAAAAAGAATAAATACTTCCATTTCTTTTTTCCTTCAATTTCTTTGGTTTTTATTTTGCGTGCCAAGTCAAAAAATTGATCTTGTTTCTTATGTTTATTGAATATGATGTTTTTCCAGATACCCAGGCACTGGTCAATATGACAAATTCTTTGCTGAGGGCATATATGAATGTGCTGGTTGTGGGACCCCACTTTACAAATCCACTACCAAGTTCAATTCTGGGTGTGGCTGGCCAGCTTTCTACGAGGGTCTTCCTGGAGCCATAAATCGCTCGGTATGCTCCTTTTTGTATTATTTTTCAGCAATGTATTCTTTTTCATGCTTCCTTTCAGCCGATTCATCTGTGTTTACAATAATAGTTTAACAAGTGTGACTTATGCTTTCAGCCTGATCCTGATGGAAGGAGAACGGAAATAACTTGTGCAGCTTGTGGTGGGCATTTGGGTCATGTGTTTAAAGGCGAGGGGTTTAACACACCAACTGATGAACGTCATTGTGTCAATAGCATTTCGCTCAAGTTCACTCCTGCCTCCTAAGCAGCTACTTTTCTCTCATGTTTATTATATGTGATGCCTTCCTAGATAAATTATATAGTTGACTTATGTATAAGGATCTATTATCTTCAACTGTTGCTTATTGTCAATTTATGAATTGGATCTATTATCATCAACTACGTCTTATTGTCCATGAAATGTTATGTAGAATGACTTCAAACATTCTCTCCATTGTTCCTCTGAACTGTGTGCAGGTCCATGACTTATTCTCAATCTCGATTGTAGTAAACTCATTCAGGTCACAAGTCATAAACTCAAAGTATGGTCATGCATATCTTGGAATCCAGATGGGTGGCAGTAACTTAGCATTCCTTGTTCCTTTTCCTATAAGAAATCGGCTACATTTTAATTGGGATGAAAGTTAGTTCCTGACCCAGAAGCAGCTTGCTTGCTTCTATGGGATATTTTAGAACAAACAGTGATAGGTTTTTAGGGTTTTGTTTTTGAATCTGCCTTTTTTTTTTAAAGTTTTCTGTATGGGTAGTTTATGTTAAATGACTTACAGAGTGCCTTGGTTGTATCTTCAATTGTCAATGAATGGCATCAAACGCTATATTGATAATTTGGATCAAGCCTGCAGTTCTAGGGTAAAGAACATGGTCAGCCCTAACTTCAGAGGAAAGGAAACCTTCCTGTTCCTGGATGTAAGCACTCCAATGTTAAGCTTGCCGGTTTTAAAAGTTTCCTTTATATGACCCTGATTTTTATGTTTCAAGTTTTTCAATCCCCCAATTATAAGCTTGTTTTAATATCAGCAGTCATGTTATTTCAACCAGTTCATTCTTGAACAGGTTATAGGAGTTACAGCATGCTGCCCTCTATTCTGAAGATTTTTTCTTTCTTTGTCACAATTTGGAGTAAAACACAAGATTGTTCCACCATTCAATTAATATGGGTGCATGGTGTGCTAGGTCGACTTATTTTTTTGAACTATTATTTAAATCAGTTTTTTTATTACGAGTCAGAAAAGGTTTGTTATACAGTAGTTCCAAGCAACTAAATCTATGATGAGTTAGAGAAATATAGTTGATCAGGTTCCCTAGAATTGGCCTCTGTTAAAAAGGTTTAAATGAAGTTTTGCTTAGTAAGGTTAGATTCCTTGCAAAAACGATAATGAGGGTTAGGAGGATCTCGGCCTAATGATTCATACTTGTGCAGTTTTGAATCTTTTAATTTTTTCAGACTGTGAACATTGCCAATTTTCCTCATTGATGGTGATTTTCAATCTTTTGATCTCCAAGGCTTTGGTCGTTGCTCCGAGGTTGGAGATAATAGATGAGACTTCAGCCTGAATCATCTCACTCGACCTACTTTTGTTTGAGTTGACATCTTAACTTATTCTGCGAAATTATATTTTCATGCCATCCCAGAGAAAATAGACAAGGAATACGGGTGTGATGAGATCTAGAACTCTGGTGTGTTATTATAGCATTACTATAAGTTTGATGAATCACACATTTCTTTTCAGGTTGTTGAAAACTAGCTAGGGCCAGCATCTTATTGAAGCTTTCAATTTGGGTCTCAACCAAGCTTTCCATAGCAATTGGCTCAACCAAATATTGGATGTTAGCTACCTTAGACCTTATCTACAATGCGTGATTTTTAAAATTTTCTCTGGAGATTAGTGCTTGACACACCTATTCATGTGTGCAACAATCGTTCTCAATAAATGCAGCATCAGCTACAACTCCAAGTACATGCTTAGAGAGTGGAATATCTTAATTATAGCATAATATGTTAATTTTTTACAATCTGCCAGTTTTTTTGTATCAGCTTAAGTCATAACTCTTTCTTTGGACACAGTGTCCTTTCTTTGTCTTCCTATTTGACGTTTAATCTCTATCAAGCGAGAGGTCTATTCCTGCCCCAATTTTGATGGCTGTTCAATGTTTGATATACAGTCCTTTACACACTTATGCATAAAATGCGTGCAGAACAGATACAAATATGTACATAAATTTATGTGTGTAAAATACTTGTATACTATAGTGAGCATTGTATAAAGACTGGGTGTAAAATAATAGCTAAATAAGGAACAAATGAACGGGCATACCATTTTGGTATGAGAGCAGTCCATAAAATCAAGATATAAAATATTTTACAAGGCTGGTGGACAAATGTCCCCTCTCAGGTTTAATGTCTATGTTTCTATTTCAATGCTCTCCAATGATTATTAGATAGGCAACAATTATTGCTTTTTAACTCGAAAAGCATTAGATACCAATTAAACAAAAGCAACGAATAAATTTTTTTTTTTCTGAAAATATAACAACATTGCATGCAACATTTCCCTTATATTTTGATGGATTCTATGTGCATTTGTACTTGTTCTTTTGCTAGCTAAAATAAATAGACAAATAGAGAGTAGCCCCACTTATCTTTTTTTTTTTTTTTGGTTGGACAAGAAGCAAATCTTAATATTAAATAAAAGACCAAGTACAAAGTCCAAATGTAAACATTTTTATCTCCATATTACAAAATCGATGCACCCATTCAAATGGTTTAATATAGCCCAAAACAGCTATAGATAACTTAAAACCGAAAATTAGGAGGCCCTACTCCCCTATATTGTATTTTGCCAAATCCTAAAAAAGCTTTTCCATAAGGATCCATAACAAGCATCCCTTCTAATTATGAGAAACATATGCAAATGATGCAAAAATTTCGAACACCAATAAATCACTTGAGTTTGAAGCATCAGCATTTGTAGTTTGAGAGAAATAATAGTAGAAAGTGTCGAACCAGTTTCTAGGATGTTTTGGCCAAATAAAATACTATAAATATTGAACAAATTCTGTGGTGAAGTTAAGGAGATATCCAAATGTTCTGAAATAGCCAGTAGCCATAGAGGCCCCTAGAGATTTACAGGTTGCATAGATAACTTGATCAATAAATATATATTGTGCTTTGATGTTATTATGAAGTAGTGATGCGAAGAATAATCACATCGGTATTTACAAACCTGAGATACATCCACAGCAACAAATAACATATGAGTTGAAAAAGGATATTCTTTGCACAATGTCCAGATCCATAAATACTTGTTGTAGATTATAATCATGTATTGATAAGCTGGCATGGCTATGAGAAATCCACTATGGTACAATACAGATAAAAAAAGAGAAACATATATAACAGCAACCAATGTACCACTAAAGATCTAAAATTCAGTGTAACAAAATGAGATAGGCAGCCCATCAGATGAAAGAGCTCAAACCCAATCACTAACCCAAGTGAAGAGAGCCACAATAGGTCATACCCATTACAAAAATTTTGTATAAAACAATTGTACCACTATAGCCATCACTTATCTCCAGCATCTATCATCTAGCCAACAATCCTCGTAGCTTCACCAATGCCTAGGAAAGGAGATTTTATATGCATCAGCTTGCAAAATAGTTGCAAAAGAAAGATCTAGAATATTCCCTCCTTTCCACACAATATCATTTTGCAAGGCACAAATGGTCATGTAATCTGCTGCTCGATTGGCTTCGCAATATATATGAGTAATATGGCATAGCCTACATGTCTGTTGCCAAGCTATCATATCCTTTATCAAAAGAACTAAAGAGTTCTTAGATTTATACTGAAGCAACCAAGAGATGACTGTTAACAAGTCACCTTCAATCCAAATCTATTGAGCTCCCAATTCATTAGCAGCCACTTGAAGCTCTAACCACACTATAGAAAGCTTTGCATATGGTACAGATGAGAGCATCAATTGTCAGCCCCAGCTATAATTATTTGGCCAACTTCATTTCTAACCACAAAGCCAGTTGTTGCTTGATCACATGTTACAGAAGCATCAAGGTTAATTTTAAATACTCTAGTGGGAGGGGGTAGCCACGATGCAAATGTGCATGGATATTTCATCAGCTGACACTAAATGCCACTGCCCTTCGCAACGGAGTAACCAAATATTCTTTAGATAGGAATTATGCCATATGAATTAAATGATGAGTTTGCTGGACTTGTTGGAATACACATCCATTTCGAGCTTTTCATATCATCCAGGCCACATAAACAGTATTAGATTTCACCTCCTCCTCTACCGTACCTAATAGCAATGCAATAAGTCTCGATAAAAATAGGGGTTGAAAAGTAATGTTACACCTTTCAGTTAAAAGTTACCAACATTGCTCAGCAAATAAATAAGTAATCATAACATGTTCTAATTTTTCTCAGCCTGCAAACACAAATCACAAAACT
Source organism: Elaeis guineensis (assembly GCF_000442705.2). Taxonomy (NCBI): domain Eukaryota; kingdom Viridiplantae; phylum Streptophyta; class Magnoliopsida; order Arecales; family Arecaceae; genus Elaeis; species Elaeis guineensis. Next base: position 31,626,872 of record NC_025993.2, read on the forward strand.
GTCCACCAAGTGGGATAATCCTCCTCCTGATCAAAATAGCCCTACATCACAATCTACCCCACACAAGTTCCACAAAAAGAATTTAAGTCTGAGTTAGATTTTAAGCTTCCAGATGCAAGCACAGTTTGCTTTAGAAGCCAAAGCAAAGGATCCTTCCACAGCCATATACATATCAAAAAGATGCACAAAAGGCTTCTTTGATTGATACCAAACCAACTGATCATACCTTTCCCCTTATGATATGGGCAAATAGTGGATCAACTTCATCATTTCAATTGGAAAAATTATAGCCAAAAGATCATCATTCCACCCTTTGAAGGAGTGATAAGATCAAAAACGTCAACCCCACCAATATTCATATTAAAAAAGATAGGCGACCTATCAAGTGGGATATTAGAAATCCAAGGTCATGAAACACATGGATCTACTATTTCCAACAAGCTATTAGAACTAAAATCTTATTTTAGTGCCAGAAGAACAAAGTCTCTTCTAGATAAGTGAGCAATTTCAGAGAGCGAATATAAGTCCCAAATACCTTGAAAATGAAACTTTCCAGCCACTGACTGCTCCCAAAGGAAAGAAAGATTTAAGACCATCTTTGCTGCTAACTTCTAAAGGTACTCTTGGCACCATCGGATCATCGACACAAGTCCAAGCCCCACCCACTTCTTGGGTATGCAGACATGATCCCAAGAGATTAATTGTAGTCCTCTACTATTAGAATCATGTCCCCAAAGAAAAGCACGAATCTCTTTTTCAATCCTTTGAATAACAGAAGCTAGGCAAGGAATACATGACATACAATATAGTGGAATTGAAGACAATATCGATTGAATCAAAGTAGCCCTGCCAGTAAGTGAAAGAGCTCTCTATTTTCAACCCACAATCCTATATATCACCATCTCCAAGACATAGTCAAAATCAGATGAGTTTAAGCTCTTAATTTTCAAAGAAACCCCCAAATATTTCTAGCTCCTCCTTCCTTGATTTATATTCAACAAGCAACATATCCGATGTTTAATCGATGAAAATATAGACAAGCTAAAAATAATATGAGATTTAGATATGTTAATAGCATGATCAAATATGGCGCAGTAGACCTGCAAAATAGAAAATAATGTAATACCATCTCTTATAGTAGCCCTAACCACTAAGATACAGTCATCGACAAAAAATATATGAGAAATAATGGGTCACCTCTAGGGATAAAAGCTCTTAGCAATCTACTATGCACAACATAATGTATGAACTCGGAGAGAATTTCAGAGCAAATGATGAAAATATATGGCGACAATGAGCATTGTTGACAAAGGGCTCTAGTCGGAAAAAATCAACTAGAAGGCCGACAATTAATAAGAAAAGCAATTGGATCCCACAAACACAAGCTTTGACCCACCAAATAAATTTATGATGACACCCAAGTTATTGTAAGACAATGAAGAGAAAAGGCCAATGAATTCGATCTTATGCTTTCTCCATGTCCAGCTTTAACATCATCAAGCTCCTAGAGAGGGGAGCCCTGCTAAAAAAAATACCTGAGTTCTTGTGCTAATAATATATTATCATGAATACTCTGCTCTTAGATAAATGCCTCCTGTTCAGCTGACACCAGCTTTAACCGAGCAATCAAAATTTTAGCCATAATTTTATAAATAATATTGCATAGGCTAATAGGTCTAAAGTCATGCACCCTTTCCAAATTAGATAGCTTTGGATTCATGCAATATGAGTGCTTTTCCATGAGGAGGGCATAACATCATACTAAAAGATATGTTTATTAGTTAACACAACATCTGGTTTCATAATATGCCAAAAATAATGAAAAAAAAAATAGAAAATCGATTCGGACCTGGTGCTTCATCAGAATGCATGTCATAAAGGGCCCCTTCAATCTTAGCTACCGTAATTACTCAGATCAAGAATTCGTTTTGTTCACTATACATCAAGATTTCGATCATCGGGGAGTCTATTGCTTTAACTTATTGCTCCATCATCCATCTTTGCTAAAAATGAACATTTAGAAGCCTCTTGATTTCCTCTTGATCATGAATTCAAGTCCCTTGATCATCTCTTATCATAGTTGTTCTATTTTTTCTCCTAAGTACCGTGGTTTTGTGAAAAAATTTAGTATTATTATCTTCTTCACACAACCAAGTAGCCTGAAATTTCTGTCTTCAAAGGACTTTTTACTTATACAAATTCTCATGATAGGCCTGTAACAGCTCTAAGAGGTGCATATGTTGTTGATTAGAAAAACCTCCAATGTAAGATACTTGCATCTGGATCCAATACATTTGATGCTCAAGCTCTCGTCCTTTCTTAAAAAGGTTCCCAATACATCCCTTCTATTGTTTAACGGCCTTTTTAACTTTATGTAGCAGCATGGGGAGTCTAATATCTAGAGAATGGTTGCCATCAACCTTTCAAACTTTTTTGATAATGCCATTAATTCCAACACATGACAACTACATCTTCTCTAATCGAAACAGCATTGGTCGAGAAGGTTTTGTGTCAGACAAATGGATCAATAAAAGATAGTGATCAGAGGCAAACCTAGTAAGGTGAGTAACAATAGTTTCTAAAAATAAATCCAGAAGTCGGTCAGAAGCAAAAGTATGATCAAGCCTCTTCCACACTCGGGCCAAACCATGACGATTGTTGCACCAGGTATGTGAAGGCCCCTGGTATCCCAGATCAAGTAGATCTATTTGTTGGATGAAAGATTGAAATTTTTGAATCTCCCTATTCACTTTAAAAGGCTTACCACTCTTTTTCTCTTTAGCTTCAAGTGTACAATTGAAGTCTCCGACCAAAAGTGTAGGAAGCTGCAAGGACAAGACAAAGGTAACAACTTTCCACAAGCTTTACCTCTTCCTTTAATCCGTATTAGCATATATTGCCCTCAAAATCCAAGATGGTTTATTATATAAAGATATAACTTTAAAAATTGCTTGCCATCAGTATGTGTAAAATGGACAACACCAGTTGATTTTCTCTAAGTTACAACAATTCCGACGGAAAGACCAATTGAAGGGATCATATATGCATCCCATAAGGACACCATAAATCTATGAATTTGAAGCAAGGCTTGACAAGATAGTTTAGTTCTCAAAAAAATAGCAAATATTAGGACTATGGGTCCTAATAATTGATTTAGAATAATTGAAGAAGGGAGGCTTTATAGCCTCCTGACAATTCCATGCAATAAGCTTTATTGAGACTTCGGTTGGGTGTAATCTAATCTCCTATGACCATCTCCAATATCCTCCAGCACCCCAACTTTATTAGTTGGACTACTAGTACTTATTGAGGCCTCCTCAATAGACATTATAGTAGAGCATGAAGCCTCCGCTTGAATAAGATTAGAATAAAGTTAATGGACTATCATTTGATGAGTTAACAAACTAGTACATGATTGGAGATCCTAAGTTCATCTATTCTCTAAATATGACACCAATTGAGTATTATGATCCCCTGCTCCCATTATCAGAGAAGACCCCATGGCTCCTTGCACCGGCTTGCAAACTTTAGTAATTGATGTTCTATGTTTGTTTGAAAAGGACTCAAAGTGCTCGCTATTCCCCTTAGCTTCTTTTTGTAACTTTTCCACCATAGGAACTTTGGATTGAGGTTGTGAATCAAAGCCTGGTGATTTTTGTTGCATCACTAGCTTCAACAGAGATTGCTTCCTCTTCTCCTTGATATTAGATGCCCCAGTTAATTCAACCTTGCCTCTGGATGCCTCCATAATGTCTATTAAATAGGATCTTTAAATTCTTCAACATTAATACTCATCAAAGGTGCAAATTTTGAGGCCACCACAGAACCTTGGTTCTTATCATCAGCTATTTGGGATCTTGGTGGAAATTTTTTAGAAGTTTTCTGAGGTTAGATCTAACTTGTGTCAGAGTATCTACCAACAGGATCCTGATTTGGTGACCTTCTAGTTTCTGGACCTAAAGCAGAGTTCAAAGGCATCTTGGTAGCCCGAATACAAGGACCATAGATAGGCTTTAAATCTACTAGCTGATCAGCTATATAGTCACAAGAATCCAGAGTCTGACCTAATTTCCCATAAATATAACATATGTCTAGCAGTTCTTCATATATGAACTGTTACCATATAGATTTCTCTTTCAACCAAATCTTGGTATCTGGGCAGATACTCTTTGTGGTATCCACAAGCACACAGACTCTAGCATATCCCATCCATAGTGAATTTTCTGTCCATTCATCCAAAAATAATGAGGTACCCGCCAATGATGCTATCTTCATAATTAATTTTTTCTTTTGCCCACAATTTCAATGGTAGAACTGGCATCCTAAACTAGATCCTAGCTTATGTAATAGTGTCATGCCTAAGCTGGAACTATGGCCCCCAACTTTGCTAGTAATTACCCTGTTAAGGACCAAGATCCTTTGAGAAGAATTATGAGGACTATCAAAAAATGGAATCATAAAAGAAACTTTGATCAGATGAGGATTAGCTTTACCCATTCTTCTTTGTGTGTTCCCCAAGGTACTCAAGCCAGCCATATAGTCAGATTGGCCATACTATCCTTTAATTTAAGGCTAGAGACTCTAAACTCACATCTTAGGAAGTGGGATGGATTTGATCTAGACAAACTGATCTATTGACTTGACCTAATCTTATCCGACTTTGTCCAATGTAGTTTTGGTTGGGTTGGATTTAAGTTGAGAAGCTGGGACTAAATGTTGATTGGATTCAATTTTTCATAAAATTTATTTTATAGATTTTATGATTTATTAATTTTTATACACTTATTTTAATAAAATTTATTGACCAAATATTTGGAATCTCAATGGATCTTAATCCAAATTGAGAAAATAATTCTCTACAATGCATAGCCGCTTGTTTTTATAGGCTCTATTCATCAATGCACCACTATATCTCAGTGTATGTAGTATAGGAAATAATTTTTCTCCAAATCGATTTGAAGAGATTATTACCTATATCGCGTGCACCAACATGATCGTGCATATAATAAACCATTTCTATGATGATGAATAGGGCTTCACCATTTGTGCATGCAATGTACGCAATAATTTCTTCTTGACCATCAAGATGGGTTGTCTATAGCATCGCTCATTATTAAGAAGATCCTCTTGGTTCAGCTAACCAAATCAAAGACTGAGTTCACTAGTGAGAGTACAACCATCGGTGCTTAATCTCAATACCTATCATTGCATCTCAGAGATCTCTAAACTCTCGCATTTTCCTCTCTTCATCTAAAATTCTATTTTCTATATAAAATTGCTTCTATTGATTCCCTATATTTTGAGGATCATTTGTTTGCTTTATCGAGATAGGTTTCAATTTGTCAGGATATTGAGGATATTTGTTAAACTTGACCCACCTGGGTCAATTTTAAACTAAAATTGTAAAACTCTTTGCTAACTTCGATTCAAAATTTTGACAAAAAAATGAGATTGGAACAAAGAAAATTCTAATCCCCTGCCCAATCCTCATCGCCAAATAATAAGGCCACCTAGCGGTGGCCAATGTAGGATCTTCAAACTAGTACAAACCATCACCGACTATTAGAGGCCAATGCAATCGATGAGCAGCTGGTGTTAGGCTGACCTTATTTTTTCATGGTTATCTTCTATTTAAACCCCTTCTCCCCTATGTTTGCGATCATCGAGCCCTCTCTCTCCTCTTCCTCCCTTTTTCCCTCTTTATGGTGGCCAACAAGCCACTATAACCCAAGGATCAACCACCTAAAACCTTTTTTTCCTCTCTCTTGCCCTGTTTTGGTTCGATTTTATGCCTTTCGAACCATCAGAATCTATTATCATCGATCTCCTCTATTTCCTCTTGAATGGAGCCAATCCCTCAAATTTTTAGTTGATTTAAATATCCAATTTTAGGGTGTTTCCTATTTGAGATTCATCCATTATAATCGGCCACTATCGTTACTGGCCGTCTTGACTGATCGATGATCTATCCCGCCACCATGGTTAGTTAATCATGAGGGCTCTTTCCCTTCTCCTTCTCTCCTCTTCCCTCTCTTTCTCTTCCTTCTCTTCTTTCCCCTCCATTTTTTTTATTTCCTTCATTATTTAATTATTTAATTAATTTTTATAAATTTATTTTTCATATTTGTTAATCTCTCTTTTATGATCTGTGCACTAGATATTGTGATCACCAATAGATCAAATTTCTGCACTAATTTAGCCCAGAGCAATTCTATCTCTCTCTCTCTCTATCTCTCTCTCTCTCTCTTACCTCATTGATTCACCCAAACTAAGACTGATCATTTTAATTTGTTCAATTTTTCTTTAATTGGTGGATTAGATTTGACTTAGGGATTTTAAATTGATCGGGTGGAATCATATATCCGAATAGCAAGGAGATTTGATCATGACCAAATTCGTTACATATCAGTAACTATGAACTCCACCTAAATACCTAGATTTGATAAATATTTAAATTCTAAGATTAGTCGAGACCCTAGATGTTAAGCCATATTCAATAGTGTACATTAAAACCTAAAACAAATCAAACTATCTACTACATTTTAGAAGCCTAATAGGGTATTCAATTATTTTAGAAGCATTTCATATCCCCTCCATTTTGGTTGATATTTCTGGTTGGTGAAGTTTTATGAAAATCTAAAGTAAGAATTGTAAGTTATCTTTATCCCTAGCATATTTTATCATACATAGAACTTGATTTCTAAATTTATCTAATGCTATGATAAATTATTTAAATTAAATATTTTATATGCTCTACATGAAATACTTGTAAAATATTGAATCAAATTTACATAATATACTTGGACATGAAATACTTTCATTAAATATGTTATATGTCGATTTCACTCCTCTATAGTCTGACTATAACCACATGGATTTAGAATCTATTCTCCTTTCAGACATCTAGTGAGGCAATCATTGACATATATCGACTGACAATATATTGTAGTCAGAAGCTAGTTTTTCTTTCAGACATAGTCAGATGGAGCTGATCACTAGCTCATACTGATGGGAGTATATCTCTTACTATGATACTAATGCTAGTTTTTTTTCACTATAAGAAAATAGATTTTCACCAGCATAGAGAAGTGCTGCTAAAAGTAAGAAATAATATAGCTAATACCTAAAGGGGCACTTTTATCAAATGTTGAACTAATGTCGTCAATAATCATATCGTGGATTCATCAACATAAAAATTAGCGATACTTTCATTGTGCCGCTAAAAGAATATTTATAGCAGTATTTTTTTCATGCTTACTTAGCGTTGCTGCAAATTCAATTAGCCGTACAAAAAAATACCATGCATAAAAAAACTAAAAAAGAATGTAACTAACAGTGACACAATAAAATGCTACTAAATATTAATTAGTGGCATCTACAAATACTGGTAAAATATTATTAATCCATGATAATTTTATGAATACTGCTAAATGATTTATTTTACTGATTTTTTTAAATATTTATCAATATTTTTGAATATTAGATATTTATTAATATATTATAAAATAATACATCCTGCAATTAGAATTATGAAATTGAAAAGTACTTTTAATAAAATCATCCACATAAAAAGAAGAATATATGCTATTGCCCATTACTGACATATGCCTACTATATGTTATTGTAATGTTGCCATGTATATCTATAAACTGTTAGTTTTTGAGCTTCACAATAATAAGATCAATAATTCTAATAAAAAAATAAAAAATATCAGATAAAATTTTAATTTACCGACACTTCTCATATATGCCGGTAAAATAGCATTGCTATTTCAATAAATTGTTATAGTACTTTGAGACTTCCAGTGGGGCAATCACTGACGCATAATCAATAGATAGCATATTGTAGTTAGAATCTAATTTCTTTCAGGATTAGCCACAAACCGATCATAGCCATAGTTAAAAAAATTAGGAAAGTGAGAGTGGAACGTCGACCCTTGATTATTTGAGAAATTTTATTTCTAGTGCATGCATATTTCAATTCTATATCGATTAATATCGCATGCTTTTATACTCACTAAAATATTTTTATAAAAAATTATGTCACTTGAAAAAATATTTTTTTATACAAAATATTTAATAGAATAAAGGTTCTGGTAACTTACTAAACCCGAAAAGCTCACTCCTGTATTTTATTTTTTTTATATCCAGAAGTACATACATGGCTTGGGGAGCAATGACAAGTGTAGGATCCTAGATAAACTTTACTTAATTTATTTTTGAAACAAATATTAATTTATTCTTATTAATCATTGTGGACTATTTTATTGAATAAATATATTAAAAATTATTTTTATTACCTTTGCATGAGATTAGTATAAATATATATGAATATAAAGGTAGACCTTGTATGTTCCGTGGGCTTAAATCCCAAGGATGTACGGTCGGGCCGTAGGGCCAAAGCTTCAGGCAAGAACCTTAATGGTATTGATTTAGGGACGGAGCTTTAGACAAGAACCTTAATGGTATTGATTTAGGGAAGGAATAATTGTTCTGCTCTAATATTATGATGGTTAAGAAATTCTTTTATCTTTTTTTTTTTTAATAACTAGGATGGGCTAATCGTGCCAACTACTCTATTGCCATCTCACCCCATCTAGGCCAAAGTCTGGGCCACCAAAAAGGCCGGCCTAATGCTCATGGAATTGAAAAAATTAATTAATCGTCAAAACGGGAGGCCAAGTCCACCAAGAATGGAACACTGGACCACTTGCTTGCAGGGCAAGAGGTGGTACCATTCGAACTAAAGTTTTGGAGTGAGAAATTGGTTGTTGTGATGGACCTACTTGTTTCATGATTCCTCCATATCCATGGTCTTCTATTGTAGCTTTTGAAAAATAAATTTATAACTACCTATATAATGACTAGGAGATGTTTAAATTTCAAAGCCTAAGTTGGACTAACCAATCCAACTTGTGGCATTCTTCTAAATAAATCTTATGTTTTTAATCTCCTACGTTATTGTCAGCAGCAACTTGCTCTGTAAGATAGTGTATATAGATACACTATTCTGATTTAGCTCTAAAATTCTTATATCATCACAAACTTCATTTAGTTTACTGTTTCAGAAGAAAACAAATGTTTCTTTATCTCAAGACAATTACATGAGGTGCTGGATCTTTAAGTTGATTCCTTTTACACATCCATTATTACATTTAAGGTTCATATCTTTGATGCAAAAAATACAACTTATTCCTCAAATAAATGCAAAATAATGCTTATTAAAAGAAAATGCTTAATCTTGGTCGGTATTTGAGCTATTCATGTGAATGTTCTTTTCTATCCTATATTGTTTAATGAGCTGATCAATAAGACAGCAATTATAGCCATGACTTCCTCTCATGGTTTTTGCTCATTTGACATCACAAATCATCCAATGGGCATATTCTGCATGGGTCAAACAATTCAACCATCTTGCTTTGACATAAATAAGACATTTGTTTTATGATATTTGATTTCTTTTTCCTTTGCAACTTTAATATTTTAAAGTAAAAATTGTTTGGCTACTCATTTCTTGATTTAAATGCATCACCTAGCTTGTTATTTGATTTCAAGTGTGGTAGTTTCTTACATGCCTCGTTAAGACCTAAGCTTAACTCATCTTTAATGTGAGGACCCATGTGGACATATGTGTACTTCCATATTGACAGTATTTTGGTTTTGGATACATTATAGTGCCAAGGATCCCAAATAATTATTTCTGACTACTTTTTTACATAAGACCCTAAGTTGTTATGTCTAATGCCTAAGCATTTTTATGCATTGGTTAGGACCATCTTGATAGTTCAATTGAGTGATAAAAAGCTCACCTAGTAGCAAAAAGTTTTACACATATTAAAGTTACCTAGAGATCTTTTCACCTATTACAAAAGATGAGCTATATTCAAGTTTTTTATATGTGATTGTTCAAAAATCATGGATTATACCAGTTAGATGTGACTAATGCATTTCTTCATGGAGATCTACAGGATGAGATATTTATCGACTGACCACTGGGATAATATCTAGCTACTTGTTAATAATGTTTGTCATCCAAAGAAGGCTATCTATGGATTAAATCAATCTCCTTGGGCTTGTTTGGAGAGATTAAGTGGTGCCTTTTCCTAGGTAGGATATCAAAGGAGTGCCTGTATATGCTAATATCTTGAACATATAACTTTAGAACAATCTTGGTGTTTATGTTGATGTTATTACTTTGACAGATTATAATTCTAAGCAGATCATCAATGTGAAGAGATTTCTGGCTAGCACTTTTGATATCAAAGAATTTAATGAACTTAAATACTCCTTCGTAATAGAAGTTGCTGGATCTCCATCAAGGAATTTTATTTCTCAACCTAGTATATGCTTGTCTTATTGCAAGAAGCCAATTTATCAGGAACTAGGATAGCAAACACTCTTATTGAGGTTAATAATAATCTTCATAATTAGACTTTAGAGTGATGCGGGACAACCCTAAAGAAGAGAGAAAAAAAATCAATCCTAATAATCAAGCTCTCTTCTGTTCATCAACAACAAATCACGTCCAGTCAGGGGCTCATTATTTTCAGGACAGACAGTATAGTTGCCTATACTCTGTTCAGGAGGTGTGATTGATTGATACGAGATTAAAGCGAGATCAATCTAAATGATACAGATGAATGCCATTCGAGAGATCAGTAAATAACTAGTAATAGAGAATTTCATAAACAGATAGCAGAAATTAAACATGCTCACGAGTAAATGCAAAAAGAAATAAGAATGGAACGAGAGAAAATAAAATATTAAATCCATGAGAAAATCCAAGAAGATGATAAGAATCCGGATCGCGGTGTTAAGAAACTACTCTAATTAGGGCTCTTAATCTTTTAACCAAACAGATCCATCGATAAAGAACTAGGTCTTTACCAACATTGGATTAAAAAAAAAAATAAAAGATCAACTGTTAAGGAACGAAGGTTCTTGACAGCATATGATCTGTAGAATAAGAAATCACTATGAAAAAAATCAGTGTAGGGATAAAATGATAATTTTAAATTTTTTTCAAAATCACTATTTTACAGTAAAAATTATTAATTAATCTAATTAATTAATAAAAATTTATCCTACACTAAGATCTAAATATGATATATAGCATGCATGCATTTAAATTTGAAATTCAAATTTAAACAGTAAATACTTTACTGTAACGTGTTCAGAACACAATACCTTTGTGCGGGTAGTAGATTGCCACAATCTGATCACCGTCGGGAGAGTCTAATCGTCACGATGCAGCCACACAGCGTGTCTGGCCTCTGCGGATCATCCACACAAAGCTTCCGATCTGATCGACTCCTCACGAGTGCTAGCTCGTTGTAGAGCCTTTTCGACGATCGATGCTGATCGAACTCCTTCGATCGATGTCTACCGATTCTTCAGATACTCTGGATCATCAGCAGACGTGCTTGAGAGGATGTTGAAGATCTTTCTGAAATTTAGTGGGCTCACGACACTCATAGCTCACCTTCTCACTTCCCAAACTCCAGGCTGAAACCCTGAAGAACTCACTGAAACCCTGCGTACACTTTTTCTTTCTTTTCTTTCCTTTTCTCTCGGAAGGATATAGACCTTCACCTTACACACAAGGATTCCTCACGCCTAGATTTTCTCTTCAAATTTTTTTTTTTCACGCCCCACTCTTCTCCACTTTTTAAAATAATGTCAAACGTCTTATCCACGTGAGAGGATAAAGATGAGTAATTACACATTTGAATTCAAATCAAATTTTGAATTCAAATGGAAATCAATTTATTCCTATCCACTAAGGACGTGAGAAGAGGAGGGCGTGGCTTAATTTGTGCATGAGTGATTTTATGAGAAATATTTTCTCGTGTAATAAATGGGGCATTAAAAGAGGATAAGGTCAAGGCGCTAAGATTGGTTGCTCATTCAAATTCAAACTTTGTTTTGCATTTGAATGCCCAACTAATCATCCTTATCCACTCATTTGGCGCATTAAAGTAGGGCGTGAGGAGGGCTTTGTGTGAGAAAAAATTCATGAGAACTTTTTTCTCGTGAATTCAAATGGGCGCAGTGGAAGTGAGGTGGCGCAGGGAGAATGGGTCGAGGTGGTTTCATTATTTAAACCAACCTAATTGAACCAAATAAGTTAGGCAAAATTAGACTAATTTAAATCTAACTTAATTAGGCTTAATTAGGCTCAATATAATTTTAATCAAATCAGAAATTGATTAAGTCCAACCCCTGATCATATCAGGGATCAAACCATCTCGACGATTAGGTCAACTCTTAACCTAATCGGATCAAATCCAACTGAATCCAATTCAATTGGACTTGATCCAAAATTAATTACTCAATCAAATTGAGTTAATTAGCGATCAAATCACTAATTAAACTTCTCATAAATATTGAGTTCAAATCTGATGGGTAATCGGGCATCAGAATTCATCGAAATGTAATCCTGATCGAAGAGTCCTAAACCAGTGGGACTCTTGACCCCGGTACCCAAAATATGTGAAATTTGTGATCAGAGAATATTGATTCTTGATCACAGAATTTCAGACATGAAGAATTTTTCACCAGTTATCAGATCAGATAGGAACTTCTAATGTGTGTGACCTCGCAGGTTCGAACCTAAGCCGGTAGCACAGGAACCAATTTCTGTACTAATCGAAGTGACCATCTAGTAATGGTACCCGATATCTGGATAGGTCGAATAGTCGCAATCGCAACACTCAGAACCTACGTGAATATGATTACTGTATAATTCATCCTTTTGACCCCTGTGTTTAGGATGACTCAGGGTTAAACTGTCAACCCTGATCAGATCATCCGAATCATGCTCAACTCAAACAGTCCTGTGACTCCTCACTAGGACTACCTTGGCCAAAGTTTTGCTAAAATGAAACACGACTGTACACAGCTCCTAAACTAGAGTGGTCAATCCCATCTTAACAAACGCATCGACAAGTCAAGTACTTGACTACACCCAACAGTCTTCCGTCACTGAATTAGAAATTCAGATAGTCCAGTGCCTAAGTGCAGTGAGTTGCTTGCAAGTCACCGTGGCGGTCTCAGGTCGGAGGGATATTTATATCCATATTCCATCGGAGTAAATCTTGACAGCAGAAATAGCTCCGGAGTCGGTCACGTTCAGTGCAGATGTACCCTTACATCTCACCTGTATGCCATACCAGTGTCTCCACACTCATTGGTTAAGAGGACAACCAACCTATATGGCACACAACGACCTATGCTTGATAAAAGTTGTCATCCTTGGTAACAACGTATCATTTGGCCGTGAACAGATTTAAGGACTAAACGACAAATCCTCCTTTGTCGAGTCTAAATAGTCCTAAGGACTTCACCACAACATAGGAGTTCATTAGAAGATGAAATATTTTATGATGAAAAATATCAAAATAATTTTTATTAATTCATAATTCATGTACATATACAAAAATAAGCACAACCATCAATAGGCTGACGATTGACTTTGGGACACTTTTTCCAACAATCTCCCACTTGGCCTAAAGCCAATCGGTGCAGTATCTAATACCCATCTTCGACTTGTAGTCGTTGAACTCCTTCACCGCAATGGCTTTAGTGAATGGGTCAGCTAGGTTCTCTTTTCCATCAATCTTTTGAAGGTCGATGTCACCTCGATCCATAATTTTCCAGATGAGATGGTAGCGTCATAGAATATGCTTCGTCTGCTGGTGTGCCTTGGGTTCCTTCGCCTGAGCAATGGCTCCAGAGCTGTCACAGTAGAGCAGAACTGGACCAACAAGGGAGGGTGCTACTCCGAGCTCGGTGATGAATTTTCTCAGTCACACCGCTTCTTTGGCAGTATTTGATACAGCGACATACTCTGCCTCGCAAACTGAATCAGCCACTGTGTGTTGCTTAGTACTCTTCCAGCAGATAGCCCCACCATTAAGGGTAAAAATAAATCCTGACACAGTTTTGCTGTCATCATGATCAGACTGAAAACTAGAGTCTGTAAACCCTAGAAGTCTGAAGTCTGATTCACCATAAACAAGCCACTGGTCCTTAGTATTTCTTAAATACTTCAGGATGGTTTTAACAACCTTCCAGTGATTCTCTCCTGGATCAGATTGGTATCTACTCACTACCCCTAGTGAGTATGCCACATCTGATCATGTACATGTCATGGCATACATGATGGATTCCACTGCCGAAGCATATGGAATCCTACCCATATGCTCTCTCTTGAGGTGTTGTCGGACAATCCCTCTTCGAGAGAAAAATTCCATGGCCTATCGGTAGATAGCCTTTCTTGGAATTTTTCATGCTGAACCTCTTCAGCATAGTATCTATGTACGTAGACTGGGATAAATCAAGCAACCTTTTAGATCTATCCCTATAGATCCTCATCCCTAGGATGTAGGAAGTTTCTCCCAGATCCTTCATGGAGAACTGTGACGACAGCCAAATCTTTATTCCCTGTAATGCAGGGATATCATTCCCCATTAAGAGAATATCATCCACATACAATACAAGAAATACCACTACTGGACCATTAGCCTACTTATAAATGCAGGGCTCTTCTCCGTTCTTAACGAAGCCATACGTCTTGATCATCCTATCAAAACGTATGTTCCAACTCCGGAATGTCTGTTTAAGTCCATAAATGGACCTCTATAGTCTGCACACCTTAGACTCATCAGTGGATGTGAATCCTTCAGGTTGTATCATATACACCTCTTCATCCAGCTCTCTGTTTAGGAAAGCTATCTTCACATCCATCTGCCAGATTTCATAGTCCAGATGGGCAGCTATCACAAGCATAATCCGAATGAATTTGAGCATTGCCACAGGAGAAAATGTCTCGTCATAGTCTATACCATAACGTTGACGATATCCCTTGGCAACCAGACAGACTTTATAGGTTTTCACCTTTTCGTCTGCACCCCTCTTCCTCTTGAAGACCCACTTACACCCTATGGGCTTTACTCCTTCAGGTGGGTCAACCAATGTCCACACATCGTTGACCTTCATGGACTCCATTTCGGATTTCATGGCCTCTAGCCATTTCTCAGAGTTGGATCTCTGCATTGCATCCATGTAGGTGATCGGATCCTCATCATTTTCATCAAGTTCGATAGGATCGTCATCCCGGATCAAGAAACTATAGTATCTGTCCGGTTGACGTGGTACTCTACCAGATCGCCTTATGGGTGCTTGAACAATGGGCTCCGGATCTGATCTAATCAAATCCGATTCAGGTTCAGCAACTTGTGTCGGTTTTTTCACCTGTCGAACTTCGTCAAGTTCGACCTTAGAGGCAACAGTCCCTTCACCAAAGAACTCTTTTTCCAAAAAAATTGCCTTAAGGCTGACAAACACCTTTTGCTCATCAGTCAGGTAGAAATAATACCCTTTGGTCTCTTTTGGATATCCTATAAAATTACACTTGTCAGACCTAGGTCCTAGCTTGTCCGTAATTAAATGTTTAACATAAGTCGGACACCCCCAAACCCTAAGGTGCGAGAGTACTGGCTTACGTCCTATCCATATCTCATATGGTATTTTGGTTACAGACTTACTCGAAACTCTATTTAGAAGGTAACAAGTCGATTCGAGCGCATATCCCCAGAAGAAGATCGGCAGACTAGCAAACCCCATCATGGATCGAACCATGTCCAACAAGGTTCGATTCCTCCTTTCAGATACACCATTATGCTGTGGTGTTTCAAGAGGAGTCCATTGAGAGAGAATCTCATTCTCCCAAGATATGTCAGAAACTCATTGGAAAGGTATTCACCTCCTCGATCAGATCGAAGAGTTTTAATACACTTTCTAGTTTATTTTTCTACCTCATTTCGGAATAGTTTGAACATTTCAAACGACTCCGACTTATGCTTCATTAAATAGACATACCCATACCTCGATAGGTCATCTGTGATGGTTATGAAGTAGAAATATCCACCTCTTGCACTTGAGCTCATGGGTCCACATACATCAGAATGTACCAGACCCAAGAGTTCACTGACTCGCTCACCTTTTCCAGTAAAAGGTGACTTGGTCATTTTATCAAGAAGACAGGACTCACAGGTTGGAAGTGATTCACAATCACCTACTTCAAGAATTCCTTCTTGAGTCAATCTGTTTATCCTGTTCTTATTGATATGACCTAGCCTACAGTGCCAAAGGTAGACTTCTGACATATTATCTATTCTAGGACGTTTACCAGAGGTTTGAACCACATTAACAGGTTGTGATAGAAAGTAAATTCCATTATTAAGTTGTCCAACAAACATTGTAACACCATTCAAAATGATATTGCATACATTTCTTTTATTAAAAATTGATAACCGTACATAGCCAAAAGGCCTACAGAAATAATATTTAATAAAAAGCTTGGACAATAATGACATTCACTCAGAATTATATTTTGAGAATTGATTACAAGGTTTATGATTCCTAATGCTAGAACTGGAACTTTGCTTCCATCTCCAACATTCAGGAACCTCTCGTCTTTATCAAATCTCCTACTGACCTGCAGACCCTGCATCGAATTGCAAATATGATAAGGGCTTCCGGTATCCAATACCCAGGCAGTAGTATCACAAATGAAAAAGTTGCAAGGTGTTATCATATAAGTACCTTGCTTCTTCTTCGGCCTATTCGGGTCCAGTGAGGCAATGTATAGAGGACAGTTCCTCTTCCAGTACCCCTGCTTCTTGCAAAAGAAGCACTCCGCCTGGCTCTGATCGGGCTTGCGCTTCTTGGTCTGACCCTGTGCAGACATCCCAGCATGTAGCTGCACCTTCTTATTCTTCTTCTTCTTCTTCTTCTTCCCTTTCTTAAAGGGTCGACGATCAGAAGAAGACCCTCCCACAACATTCACCGACTCCTTATGGAGCTGGTGGTCCTTCTCAAAGTTCTGCAGCAACCCCAACAAGCCGTGGTAGTTCACTGCAGGCTTTGTCATTCGAAAATGAGTAAGGAAGGGAAGGAAGGACTTGGGCAGAGAATTAAGGATCGCATCCTTACTGAGCTGTTCGTGCAGGAGAAAACCCAGTTTACTTATGTGCTCAATCATTTCGATCATGTACAGTACATGATCAGTGACTGAGGCTCCATCCCTCATCCGAGCATTAAAAATGACACAACTAGTTTTGTGCCTTTCAACATTGTCAGGCGTGCCAAAGAAATTGTTCAATATTTGAAGCATCTCCTGTGGTTGGGCATTCTCGAACCTGCGGTTGAACTCATCATTCATTGCCGCCAGCATAATGCACCGAACGGTGGTGCGATCGTTGAGCCACTTTTGGTAAGCGTCTCGGACCACCCCTCTAGCGTTCGGAGCTGGCTCCTCAGGTGCCGGATCCGTTACTACATAAAGGATCCGCTCATGCTCAAGGACGATTTTTAATTTTCGATACCAGCTATCGAAATTAGGTCCCATGAGCTTGTCATTATCTAATAATGACCGAAGCGAAAGGGTAGTGGCCATAGCTGCATAAAGGAAAACCAGACCTATATTAGTACATAAATTATTAATACTAAAGACTTTGACTTTAGTTTAAAGTTTCTTCCTGTATTTTTACGAACTGGTAGTCTCAACCTCCAGTTCGAGGAATTACTTTAATTCCTTAGTGGGTACTAGAATCCACACAGACTACACACGAGCCCAACTTTGGTTGGTCAACCCATGTGCATCTATGGGTAGGTTCATAACCAGTTGTTTCTCTAAATAACTTCTAATAATTGATTTTGCCCCAGAACCTAATCAGTAGGCTTTGGCCTCCACTGAAAAGATCTGGTTAGGTCCAACCATTAACATGATTTGATTTGATGAATCAGACCAATAAATGATCAGGCCCGACTTTGGCCGGCCAACCTGACCACCATCAGAAAGACTCAAATCAAATTATCATATTATGAATGATAATTCTATTAGTCAATAAGCACCATGCCTTTGGGTCTCCAATGATTATTAAACTAATGGACTCATTATCACTCACTTAATGGGAGGCTATGATTTAGTTATCAATATAACTTAATCATTTTTAGGGACCTAATAATTCTTAAAAATTTTATTAAAGAATCAAAGAGAAGAAAATATCCAGCCAATTTCAATCCTCCCACTGACTTCACCAAGTCAGATTAAAAAGGATTTAATTAAAGTCGGCATTAGGAGCACCTAAATCAGTCACACTGATTTACCTAATGACATGGGTGAGCCCTAATCACCAAGTGATCTAATCAAAACCTAATTCACCAGGTTGGCCAGGTAAGTGAAATCAGTGGTGGGGATAAGCCATTAACTCGTTAGAGATCGAATCACTGCGAGTAGCTCCCACTTAAAAATCACTGGTCAAACTACCAAACTTACCTTAGACACCAACCGGTTCATTAGTTTTAATTTGATCAACTTAGTAAATAGGGTTCCACCACATAGCCATGAATTAAGTCCATCTTGGTCTAGTTAAAGACATGGACCCATTCAACTACAACTGTTGGAGTTGAGTCTAGAGTATCCTTGACCTAATCTAATTCAACTTTTGATTAGATTTGACTAATTACTCTAATTTAGTCTATTTCTTTAAGCTAACCTTAGGTCTAACCCAATTATGGACCTAATCCATCTAGCCCATTGACCCACAAGTTTATGCAATTATCTTAGGTCTTAATTCATAATTCTAGACCTACTAGACAACACTTAATTCTTTTAATTAAGTATTTGGGCTGATAGGTCAGGGTTTGACATTTCGAAAATAATTTTTAAATTTGAAAGGTTTTATTTTTTGTTCACCAAATATGTTGACTCATTTCATAAATAGATCAGCATATTTCATAAATAGCAATCCTATTGCTAATTACATAACAGAAAATAACTCAATCAAAATAAATCATGAATATTCTTTTAGATCTAATCTAACATATTCATGATAAATTTTACAATTGAACCTATACAATTAATTTCTTTTGCTGCTTCATCTGTATGGGATATAATTGCAGTGGCACCCCTACTGCTATAGGAGACCCCATCGAATGGGAGGAGAGGGCCTTTAAACCCTACTTTTCTCCTATGACCGGATGGCCAGGCAACCAACCCAATTTGATTACTTACTATTTGGATCAAGTATATCTAAATATATCAATTTTAAAATTTAAATTTTGAATTTTAAATTTTAAATAAATTTCAAATTTTAAATTTCAAATTTTTGAATTTTAAATTTTGAATTTCAAATTTCAAATTTTAAATTTTGAATTTCAAATTAAAATTTTCATCAAATTTCAAATTTTAAATTTCAAATTTTGAATTTTAAATTTTTAAATTTTAAATTTTGAATTTCAAATTTCAAATTTTGAATTTCAAAATTTTGAATTTTGAATTTTGAATTTCGAACAACTTTCAAAATTCAAATTTTAAATTTTAAATTTTGAATTTTAAATTTAAACTTTTAGATTACAACTTAATCTACGCATGCAAATATATATATCATATCTTAGAACCTTGCTCTGATACCATTTGTGGGAAAAATTAGTGCAGGGGTAAAATGATAATTTTAAAATATTTTTAAAATCATTATTTTACAGTAAAAATTATTAATTAATCTAATTAATTAATAAAAATTTATCCTATACTAGGATCTAAATATGATATATAGCATACATGCATTTAAATTTGAAATTTAAATTTAAACAGTAAACACTTTACTGTAATGTGTTCAAAACATAATACCTTTGTGTGGGTAGTAGATCGCTGTAATCTGATCACCGTCGGGAGAGTCTGATCATCGTGATGCAGCTACACAGTGTGTCTAGCCTCTGTGGATCATCCACACAAAGCTCCTGATCTGATCGACTCCTTACGAGTGCTAGCTCGTTGTAGAGCCCTTTCGACGGCCGATGCTGATCGAACTCCTTTGATCGATGTCTATCGATTCTTCAGATGCTCTGGATCATCAGCAGACGTGCTTGAGAGGATGTTGAAGATCTTTCTAAAATTTAGTGGGCTCACGATACTCGTAGCTCACCTTCTCACTTTCCGAACTCCAGGCTGAAATCCTGAAGAACTCACTGAAACCCTGCGTACACTTTTTCTTTCTTTTCTTTCTTTTTCTCTCAGAAGGATATAGACCTTCAACTTGCACACAAGGATTCCTCACACCCAGATTTTCTCTCCAAAATTTTTATTGATTTTCTAGGTTGATATCCATGAACTACTTCAAAAGGACTCATGTCAATGGATCTATTAACAGAGCTATTATATACAAATTCGGCTCGGGACAGCAAAAGATTCCAGTTACCCATATGTTCTCCAATCAAGCAATGCAAAAGATTTTCAAGACTCTTATTAACCACTTCGGTCTGACTGTCTGTTTGCGGATGATAGGCAGAAGAAAACTTTAATTTTGTGCCTAAAAGGTGCCATATGATTTTTCAAAAGTAGCTCATAAATTTAACATCCCTACAGAAACAATGGTTTTAGGCAATCCATGTAGTCTAACAATCTCATCAAAGTATATCCTTGCAACTTTCGATGCATCAGACGTTTGGCAACAGGGCAAGAAATGGGCTATTTTTGAAAATCTATTTACAACCACTAGAATAGAGTCATGCTTCCTAGCTGTCCTAGATAATCCCAATATAAAATCCATACTAACATCTTGCCAAGGACAGTCTGGTATAGGTAAGGGTGTATATAAGCCGGTGTTTTATTTTCTCTGCTTGGCCACGGCATATGTTCTACATTGGACAATAATTCGGGCGACATCTCTTTTCAAGCTTGGCCAAAAGAACTAGGCTTCTACCAACTCTATAGTTTTATTCCTACCAAAGTGTCCAGCTAATTCTCCAGCATGTAATTTCTAAATTAAAAAATCTCTTAAAGATGTACGAGGGATACACAGCCTAGTTTCTCTAAATAGGTAACCATCCTGAAGGGTATATTCACTACATTCTCTAGATGGCCCCTTACGTAAAGCGGTAAGTATGTCACCAAAATCTGGACACTCCTCATAATTTTCTTTAACCTTATCAAAACTAACAACTTCTATACTAACGGTGGACAGCAAAGTATGACGATGACTCAGAACATCAGCAGCACAATTCTCTACACCTGCATGGTGTTTCAAAACAAAAATATAGGCTTACAAAAACTCGACCCACCTACCGTGTCTATGATTCAATTTTTTTTGAGAATTCAGGAATCTAAGGGCCTTATGGTCAGAGTACAAAATAAATTCTTGCGGTAGTAGGTAATGCCTCCAATATCTTAAAGCTTGAATTACCGCATAAAACTCCTTATCATAGGTAGAATACTTGAGTTTAGAATCATTAAGTTTCTCACTAAAATATGCTACCAGATGACCTTCTTGACTAAGGACACCACCAATCCTAACTCCTGACGCATCGTACGCTACTTCAAAAATCTTAGAAAAATCAGGGAGACGTAAGATTGGGGCATGAGTCATCTTGTCCTTAATGTCTAGAAAGGCTCTATTGGCTGTCCTAGTCTATTCAAATTTTTTCTTTCTAATGCAGTCAGTGATGGGAGCGACTATGGTGCTAAACCCTTTTATGAACCTATGATAAAAAGTTGTTAATCCATGAAAACTCCATACATCATGCACACTCTTGGGCACCGGCCACTCAACTATTGCTCTAATCTTTTCAGAATCAGCAGATACACTATTGGGGGTAACAACAAAACCTAAAAAGATGATATGGTCTGTCATAAAAGCGTACTTCTTAGGATTAGCATACAAGCTTTCTGTTTTAAGAACTTGACATACTCTTTGGAGGTGATCTAAATGGTCTTCCCTAGTTCGACTACAGATCAAAATGTCATCAAAATATATGACTACAAATACTCTTATAAATGGTCATAGTACTTGGGTCATCAACCTCATGAAAGTACTAGGGGCATTAGATAATCCAAATGGCATCACCATCCACTCATATAAATCATTTTTTGTCTTGAAAGCAGTTTTCCACTCATCTCCCGGTCTAATCCTTACTTGATGGTAACCACTCTTAAGATCGATCTTAGAAAAGATAGTGGATCCGGCCATCATATCTAATATGTCATCTAACCTAGGGATGGAAAAGCGATAGTTAATGGTGATCTTGTTAATGGCACGGCTATCTATGCACATCCTCCATGTACCATCTTTCTTTGGAGTCAGTAGTGCAGGAACCGCACAAGGACTTAAACTCTCCCTCATAAATCCTTTTTTTATCAGCTCTCCAACTTGTCTTTGTAGCTCGGCATGCTCATTAGGGTTCAACCTATAGTGGGGCAAGTTGGGTAGGATAGATCCAGGAACTAAATCAATGGCATGTTGAATATTTCTCATAGGCGGTAAGTAATCTGGAAGATCCTCAAGAAAGACATCATGAAACTCACTAAGAAGGCTAACTACTTTCTTAGGATAATCCACCTTAGAATCCTCATGAACTTCTCTAGCAACAAGCATCCAAACTGGTGATTCTTCACTCATGGTCGTCTCTAATTCTTTAGCACCTATCAGATTGAGGTTTTTCTTCTTGAGATTTTCTTTTGGTCCATCGCCTATCTTTCTATTAGTAGCCTTAGGTGGAGAAGGATTAATCGTGATCTTCTTACCCTGATGAGTAAAACTACATGAGTTGGTACGGCCATAAATCGTAACATCATTATCGAATAGCCAAGGCCGACCTAATATGATACTTCCGACTTCCATGGGTAAGACATCGCACCACACATGATCCTGATAGGAATAAAGCTGGATGGGCACACGGCATCTAAATTTGATGGGAATAGAGGAGGAATCAATTCAAGACACACGGTATGGACTGGGATGATCTACAGGAGTTAATTCTAATCGCTTAACCGTGTCGGTGGAGATGACGTTGATACAGCTACCGCTATCAATGATCACCTTACAAATTTTATCACCAAATTTTATGAAGGTATGAAAAATAGAGATCCTACACTAGTCTTCACTTTTCTTAGTTTGTGCTAGGACATACCTAACGACTCCAAGCCTAAGGTCTGACTCAGGTGTGGCATAACCTAGGATGTCCTCAGTACTCTCAAATTGCTCGGCTAAATCTGGATCAGCTTCATAAACTTTCTCCTCAATATTTTCTGGAGTTTCTCCTTCTAATTCTTCTACGAATAATAATCGGTTGGGACATTGTGCAGCAAAGTGATCGTAACCATGGCACTTGAAGCAATGAGATGGAGAACTACTTTCTTTTGATAACTCTCCTATAGCTCCTTTTCTTTTATCTTCTTTTCTCCCAATAAGATTTGTAAGTGGAGGTCCATTACTAAGAGTTTGATTAATATTAGGTCTCGATCCAGAAAGGGTTACTTGGCTGGGTTCAGAACAACGAAGAGTCGAATATCTAGAAAATCTCTCAAAGTCTAAAGCAAGTTGATAAGCTTGTTCCAACGTGGTTACCTCTCGCAGAAAGAGCTCACACTGAATATCCTCTCGTAATCCAGCTCTAAATTTAGATAAGGTAACAACCCTATCTTCGGCTACTCCACATCTCATGAGGTATTCATCAAATCTCGTGATATACTCGGTGACTGATCTATTCTCTTGAGTAAGCCTTTGCCATTGATCTAAAAGCCTTTGTTGGTAAGAGGTGGGGAGATACTTCTTTCTGAATTTTTCTTTCATCTCATCCCAGATTTCTATCGGATCTTGTCTTCTCTGATTGAGAAGACGTTCAACACTTTTCCAATAAAGTCGGGCTTGCCTCACCAATTTCATCCTTGCAAACCTAACTCTCCTTGCTTCAGACATTTCGTACCATCCAAAATAGTGGTCCATACCTAATTTCTAATCTAGGTACTCTCTCGGATCTAGACAACCATCAAAACTTGGGGTTTCGACTTTCACATTCCTAAGAATATGCTCATCTTGATCGAACTGGTTATGGTGCGGGTGTGTCCCTACAGATCGATCAAGTTCTAGATTCCTACTTCTTTGTCCTATAGGTAGTTGGAGAGACTCAAGTTTAGGTTGTTTCTGCCTAGCTTCTTCTAATACCACTATTCTCTCATCCATGGCTTTCATAAAATTTTTCATGTCATCAAACTTTTCAGTCAGAGCATTAATGATGGCTGCTATATTAGGATCCATATTGGTGTTGGATGGAGAAGTAGGATGTTGGTACCAGGTACCTGATCTAGTGGTCATGCAACTCTAAGATGCAGAAATAAGGTGCAATAAAAATTAAAATGCTTGAAAGTAAAGTATGAAATTTAGAGTGTGAAAATTTAACTTACAAAAATTTAAATTGTTGAATTTAAACTAAAGCCCTAATCAACCGGCTTTGATACCAAATTGATGCGGGACAACCCTAAAGAAGAGAGAAAAAAAATCAATCATAATGATCAAGCTCTCTTCTGTTCATCAACAATAAATCACGTCCAGCTAGGGGCTCATTATTCCCAGGACAGACAGTATAGTTGCCTATACTCTGCTCAAGAGGTGTGATTGATTGATACGAGACTAAAGCGAGATCAATCTAAATGATACAGATGAATACCATTCGAGAGATCAGTAAACAACTAATAATAGAGAATTTCATAAACAGATAGCAAAAATTAAACATGCTCACGAGTAAATGCAAAAAAAAATAAGAATGGAATGAGAGAAAATAAAATATTAAACCCATGAGAAAATCTAAGAAGATGATAAGAATCCGGATCGTGGTAGTTAAGAAACTACTCTGATTAGAGCTCTTAATCTTTTAACCAAACAGATCCATCGATAAAGAACTAGATCTTTACCAACATTGGATTAAAAAAAAAAATAAAGATCAACTGTTAAGGAACGAAGGTCCTTGACAGCATATGATCTGTAGAATAAGAAATCACTCCTTCTCTCAGCACAACAGATGAAAATTCTGGAGGAGACAGATCTTCTCTTGACAGAATAAGCTTGCGTGGGTAGATGGTAGAGTCGATCAGAGTCGCAGAACACTGGATCTTAAGTATAAGGAATAGGATAGAAAGTGGGCCTCACACCCTCCTTTTATGGGGCAATTTTGGGTCTCACACCCTCTCCCTCTCAGAGCGATTGACACAAGTATTTGTGAAGTTTGTAAAATCATTTATTGTCTTCTTCATAGAAGATACAAGGATTTATATAGGACTCTAAGGGTCCTGTTTGTTTAAGAATCTCTTATCTTTTATAAGAAAGAAATCAACCCTCCACAAAAAAAAAGCATTATAATCTACCATGGAAAAGAAATCAGCCTTCAACAAAATAAGTAAGTAGCCAAGAACTCTTAAAGAATTCTAAGGAAGAAATGAAACTCCATGTGGGTGCTTGATGCTTAACACAACTTGACATGAGCACGGCACATGCTGGCATGCATATTTCTTCTCTTGGCATGTGGAGAGTGGTGGCTCCAAAGGTGACGTGGACAAATCCAAGTATGGCCCTATGGACCCAAAGCTAAATGCATTAAAATTTTATTGACTGAAAATAAATAACTGAAGTAGAATCAATCTAGTGAGGCTTCTTCGATCCAAATCGAACTTAAATCATGTTGCTGATTTTTGATGGCTCTGGTGTCCGCACTATAGAGCCTTTGAGGAAGAAAGGTGTATCAGTGCTTCTTGAAAAATAGAATGCAATATTTTTGAATCCTGAGGATGAGTCACTCTTGAAAAGGAAGAGTTGACTCATGGATAGCTCGAGTCGATTCCTGACATAGGGAAGCTGTAACAGCTAGGTTTTTAATACTTCTCCAACGGCCATTTCTCCATTCCAACAACTAGTCCAAGCCTTTTAATAGTCAAAACTCATTTTTCAGTAAATTCTAAGCTTACAAAAGGCTAGAGAATTATTTAAAAAGCAAGAGGAAGGAGATTAAAGAGAGAAACACATCATTTTGTGAGAGTATTATTGAATATCTTTAGAAAAAAAAATAGAGAAATTAAGTGCACAAAATTTAGTGAGCTTTTAAGAGTGATCTTCTCCATCATCTTTCATATTTTTTTAAGAATCAAAAAGAGAAGTTTAAGCTTCAATTGACAACTCATCAACAACTTCTCCGTGCCTAAAAGAGTTTCATTTTCTATTTTATTTTATTCTAAAATTCTTATCTCTTGTATTTTAGATCTTTTTACAAGTTTCTTTAGAGTGAAAGAAACTTGGGTTAGGCCCATCCAAGTTTGAAATTGGATATTATAAAGTTTTGATTGGTGAGTCCAAAAAACTAACTAAATTAGATTGTGAACCTAAAAAATAATCGATGTAAAGATGTTGATTGGTGATCCAAAAAAATCAATTAGGTCTAATTGTATACCCGGAGAGAACAATCATATTGTAATCGAACTGATTATAGTAAAATTTTTAAGAGAAGTTTGAAGAGTAGACGTAGGTACGGAGTTGCACAGAACCACTATAAATTTGCTATGTTTATATTATGCTTTATTTTATTGCTTTACTTACTTGCTTTGCATTATTTTAACTTTTGCATATCTTCACTTACTTAATTCTGCTACTGCACATTGTATACACTTCACAATTACTCAAGTTAGTTTAAATTGATGTATATTTTTGTTTGGATTTAAATTTAGTAGAAGTTTTTAAAGAACTCAATTTACCCTCTCCCCCCTCTTGGATTGCTAACTTTCTAGGCAATAGTGGTATCTAAGCAAGTGCTCTAATATTTATTATTGATCTAGTGATCTTGAGCCAAAGGTTATGGCAACATTGGTTGGTTTCTCATTTGTTGAAGACCAATCTACATTTAGACCATCATTATTTTATGATACCAATTACATATTTTGGAAAGTATGCATGAGAATATTTGTATAAGTTTTAGATTATGGCATGTTGGAAATCATAACTAATAGACCACATACACACACACCCATAATTATAGTTAATAGAGTGTCATCTCTCAAACTGAAAAAAGATTGGGATGAGCATGATAAAATGATGGCTCAATAGAATGCTAAAACCATAAATATTCTTTATTGCTCATTAGATGTAAATAAATTCAATAGAATATCTACTTGTATATAAAAAACTTAAGATAAATTAAAAATACAAACCAAGTTAAAGAGTCTAAAATTAATTTACATGTTCATAAGTATGAATTGTTCAAGATGGAGCAACATAAGTCTATTTCTAATTTATTCTCAATATTTACTGATATTATAAATACTTTAAATGGATTTGATAAAACCTATACTAACAATGAACCTATTTGTGAGGTTCTTAAATGTTTGCTAAAGGCATGGAAAGCCAAGATAACGATAATATAAGAAGCGAAAGATCTTAGCAAGCTGTCTATAGAGAAATTAATTGGTTCACCCATAACATATGAGTTGAATATGCTTCAAAATAAGGAAGAAGATAAATCAAAGGAGAAGAGGATCATGGCCTTCAAATCAACTACAAAAGTAGAAGAAAATGATGAGTCAGAGGATGTAGATGAAGAAGAAAGTGAAAATAAAGATGAGGACTTGGGACTACTCACTAGAAAATTCAAGTTCCTCGTGAAGAAAGGTTGAAAGAAAAAAGGAAGATAAAGAAGATGGAGAAAGAAATGTCATTTGCTATAAGTGCAATAAGCTAGGGAACTATAAGTCAGACTGCTACTACTCAAACAAAATCCTAAAAGGACCAAAAAGAGTGCAATGATGACTGTTTGGGGAGATAATGATTTTTCTAGTTCGGATGAGAAAGAAGATATTATTAATTTTTATCTTATGGCTCATAATGATAAGATAAATTTTGAAAATTCTTTCGAGTTTACTTTTGAAGAATTTTTTGAAATCTTTTATGAGCTAATGGATCATTATAAAAGATAAGACTGAAAAATAAAGAACTCAAAAGATCAAATCTATTTTTAGCTGAAGAAAAGAATAAACTTTTGATAGATAAAGATAAACTTTTAAAAGAAAAGAACTCTTTGGCTAAAGAAAAGATAATCTCTTAAAATCTAAAAAATCTCTAGTTGAAGAAAACAAAAAACTAAGAAAAAAGATTGAAATATTGAAGCCTATGATTGAAAATTTTATTTTTAGTTCTCAAGAGCTTGTATTAATATTGAACGATCAAAAAGGTATTTTCAACGAGACTAGAATTGGTTTTAATTCCTTAAAAAATAGAAAATTATAAGTGACATATTTCCTAGAGATTATCATGAAAATCATTCTATAGTTTACTTCAAATATAACAAAGTAGGTCATAAAATTTTTGAATGTAATATCAATAAAAATGATCATACTTGTGTTAAATAAATTTAGATTTCAAAAAAAATTATGTGCACTAACTCTAATAGACTCAAGAAAGCTTGGATACCAAAATCTAAAAAATAAGTATTTTGTAGATATGCCAAGCATCCAATGATATGAAAGGAGCAAATTCTTAAAGAATAGATGCTTATGACTCAAAATAGATGGGTGATGATGTTTGATAGAAGCTAAACCCTCTTTACATTATACCATTAATAATTGCTAAAAATATTTAGCTGAATTGGTTGATTTTAATGATCTATTGACATTCATGCATGTATGCATATTGTGATTTCTTGTCTTGAATATTTTTTATATTTTGCTCAAAACTAGTTTATACTTTCAAGCTCTCTTAATTCTACATATCATTTTAATTAAGCATATATTTCTATTCTAGAGTCAACTTTCTCTCTTAACTCCTTATATCATTTGATTATTAATTGAAAAGGTTGAATTAAAATAAGCTTGATTGCATAAGAAAACACTTGTATGCAAATTATATGAATTAAATTTTGACATTCTCATAAGATATCTAATAATTGAAATATCTTAAAACCTTTATAATTTAAAAACTTCAAGATGAGTCATCCTATTCATAAAAGATCATAGGTCGGATGGGTATGGGTTTAGGTCGACCTGAATCTGACCTGATATCCCAATATTTTAATCTGAACCCGATCTATGACCTGATGGGTCAACACTTTCTTTACCCATACCCTATCCAATTGGGTATTGAATTATCCGATTAGATATCTACTCCTTTTAAATGAGATTTTTTAGATGAAAATAGAAGCATTAAACAATAGTCCACTATCACTCTTCAGCCCTTGAGGTCTTAACCAAGCCTAAAGGCCAAAAGATCCATATTTCATACAACTAGCCCATATTTGAACAATATATATACATAAGATTGGATTGGATTCGGATCAGATAATGGGTTAGGACAGCCACTACCCAAACCTGACCCAACCCGAGATATAAATTTATCGAGTTCGGATCGGGTCAAAACTCGATCAACATGTTGACCTGACCCATTAGGGTCAGATCGGATCTGGATCTGTCTAGATCGGGTGTAATTGCCGAGTCTATTTTTCTCTCACAAATTCAAAATTTTTATCTCCATTTCTAACTAATTTTCATGATCTTGCCTCCAATGGAACCTCGAAAGCAACTCGCTAAAAGAAAGAGGAGGTCTCGTGCGAAAATTCAAGAATGAGATTGAAAGTCTAGTTTCTAAAGTAAAAAATGTACAGATTGAGATGGATGTTAAAAACATCGGATGCACACTCCATATGCCAATCGATGGGAGCATCTCGGATCATCTTATGCAGCAACATGTTTGAGATTTATATTGGATCAAAATGATATTGAGGATATCAAAGATATCAATGCCAACCAACTGAGTGTAAAGATGCAACTACTACATCATATGATTAGTAAGATCTTCTTCATATCGGAGGGAGACATCATGGTTATGTATCATATTCTTCAAAAGTTTTTACTTTGCATGCCAGCACTCATGCTACAATAGATGTCAGGACCGAGGAGCCAACAGAGTAGATAGAGGCCATTCCACCTTCTTAAACTAGTCATCTAAAGAGCAACTCATGATTACCTAATAGATTGGATGAGGATGCATTCGTTGAGATAGTTTCCACTACGTTCATCACTTCAGTCTGTGCAGAGATCTAGAGATATATATCTGAGGTATAGCAAGAGAGGAGAGATCTATTGGAGGTTTAATGATTCAACTTTCTGAAATAATTAACAATCAAGATAACATTGGTTAGAGAAGAGTTAGATTGATTCAGGCACTCACTTCAGCGAGAATGTTCGTGGTCAGGGACAATCATCTAGAGATGTCAGAACATCCTCTCCTTCTAGTCAGCCTGGACCATCTTCTTAAGACTATACTAACCTACATTTACTTAGGATGCTAGGATTCATTTTTTAGAGCTTTAGTGACCCTAGCAATCCACTTTTTGGTAGTTGTAGTTCTCGTATATTTTGCATGTACTGATGATTGCTATATCTGTAATCATCTTTTTGTAATTATAATTTGCTAGTCAATGAAAATTTAATCTTTTATAGAAATTTAGTATATTTGATATTTATACTTGTATATTTATTTAATTGAATATTTACTTTATTTATAAAACTAAAGGGGAGAAAAGTATGTTCTTGCAAAGCTTATTTTTTTTAAAATTGAATGAATACACATGATTTGAACGAAAAAGGGGATAACCAAGAAAATTAAATTTTTTAATATTTATCATTAAAAATAAGTAGAGAAATCATTATTAATCTTAAAAAGAAAACTATTGATGAATATTTGTACTTTGCATGCGTTGAGTTTCAAGTAGAACTTTAAAAAATATCTTGCTCTGATCGATTATTTTCAAGAAATAGATCTTAAAAATGCTCTTCTTAAATTCTTTAAAATTGGTATCAATAAAATATTTTAAAAAATTGTTATTTAGTTTGAATTTTAAAATAATTGGTTTTTTCAAAGAATTTATGACAATTGGTATCACAATCTTCATAATTGGTATCAAATAGCTTATCTTTGCCCTGTATACTATTGTTTTATCTTTGACAAAAGAAAAAAATGCTATGTCTCAAATCTGATTTTCCATAGCTATAATTTTGACATTTATCATTTGAGATAAATTCAAAAAAAAAATCATATCTTTTCTGAACTTAATTGATTGATCCGTTAAGAAAAGGAAGAGATGATTTTTGAAGAATAACAGGAAATATCTTTGTGATATGTTTTTGAATGATTTGCTTAGGCATCAATTAAAAATGATTTATCAAAAGAGGAGAAATGTTAAAACAATCAAAACAATTTGATCTAAATTAAAATTCATTTTGCTCAAACGGGGGGAGAAGTGTTTTTGAATCTATATTGT
This sequence comes from Elaeis guineensis, assembly GCF_000442705.2. NCBI lineage: Eukaryota > Viridiplantae > Streptophyta > Magnoliopsida > Arecales > Arecaceae > Elaeis > Elaeis guineensis. The sequence goes on from NC_025993.2 coordinate 31,658,002, forward strand.
TCAAAAAAGAGAGAAGTGTTGTTAAAATCATAATGTTCAAAAATTTAATTAAAAAAATGGAGAGGTTTTTTTTTTTAATACAAATTTTCAAGATTTAATCTGAATTTTAGCTTGATTTTGGTGATACACTTCCTTCTCTTGAACTTTTTGATGTTATCAAAAAGGGAGAGATAATATATTGAGTATATGCTTAAAATGTTTAAATGCTTGAGTTGATCATGTACTTGAAATGGCTCATATGCTTGCCCAAAATGATCACATGAAGTGAGCATATGTAAGTATTAAATTATGGTATCAAATGCTTAAAATTTAAATTTATGATGAATTAAAACATTCATGAAGTATATGCTTATAAAGTGCATAATTATTCACTTTATGATTTATATTGGTAAATTGATTGAAATGTATTATGTTTTGTTATGCATATATTTAAAGTTTTGTAATCATCAAAATTTTTTTTTGTTAATTCTATGATTGATTTGATGATAATAAAATATTGAATAATTATAGTATTAATCATATATTTCAAAGATGGATGTAGGATTTCTTAAGTGCTCAAAATGAAAAAATTTCTTATAGAAAAAATCCTCTTAAAAAAAGCTAAATCAGGGTAATTCAAACTAAAATTCTTAGTATTTGACTGGAGTTGACTCCATAGGCATAGGAGCCAATCCTTGAATAGCCAAAGGCAGAAAATAGAAGAAAAATTAAGTTCAAAAAATTCAGGAGTCGACTCTTGAGAGTGGCCGGTTGACTCTAGCATATTGAAGTTTATTAGCACGGACAGCGAGTCAACTTATGAGAAGTAAGAGTCAACTCTTTCAGTAAAGATAGAAGGCTATATTTTTGGGAGTCCAGTTCGAGTCAATCCTAGAAGAGCTTGAGTCAATCCACGGATAGATCGAGTCGACTCATGAAGATGATGAGCCGACTCTCTCAAAAAAAATAGTATGCAATATTTTTGGATCCTAAGGGTGAGTCAATTCATGGATAGCTTGAGGCAACTCCTGAGAAATTCGAGTCGACTCCTGATCTGAAAAAGTTGAAATAGTTAGTTTTTTCTATCTTCTCCAACGACTATTTTTCTACTCCAACAGCTAGTCTAAGCTTTCTAATGGTCAAAACCATTCTCCAGCCAATTTCAAATTTACAAAAGGCTCAAAAATTATTTGAAAAGAGGAAAGGGATTAAAGAGAGAAACATATCAGTTTGTGAGAGCATTATTAAACATCCTTGAAAAGGAAAAAATAAGAGAAATTAAGTGCATAGAATTTAGTGGACTTTCAAAAGTGATATTCTCCATCATCTTCTACATCCTCTCAAGTATCCAAAAGAGAAGTTCAAGCTTCAATCAAGCAACTCATCAACAACTTCTCTGCATCTAAAAGAGTTTCATTTTCAATTTTATTTTATTCTGAAATTCTTATCTCTTGCATTTTGGGTTTCTTTATAAGTTTCTTTGGGGTGAAAGAAACTTGAGTTAGATCCACACAAGTTTGGAATTGAATATTGTAAGATTTTGGTTAGTGAGTCTGAAAAACTATCTGGGTGAGATTATAAACCCAAAAAATAATTGATGTAAAGATTTTGATTGGTGATTCAGAAAAACTAACTAGATTTGATTGTACACTCGAATAGAACAATCGCACTATAATCGGACTGATTATAGTAAAATTTTCAAAAAAAGCTTAGAAAGTAGATGTAGGTACGGAGCTACAGCGTACCTACTTTAACTCTTGCCTAAATTTACTGTGTTTATGTTGTACTTTTTTTTCTTGCTTTACTTACTTATTTTGCATTATTTTAACTCTTATGTATCTTCATTTATTTCTTAATTCCGCTACTACACATTATACATACTTCACAATCACTCAAGTTAGTTTAAATTGATACACATTTTTGTCTAAATTTAAATTTAGTAAAAATTTTTAAAGAACCCAATTCAACCCCCCTCCTCTCTTAGATCGCTAACCTTTCTAGATAACACGACACCTCATTTAATCTGTTTGACAAACTAGGATATATTTATTTTAATTTTTGAAAAACCTAATTCACTCTCTACCCTTTTGGATTGTCTAGCTGGGCAACAGAGAACTATAGAGAAGTGCATTAAACATAAAAAGAGAGTCAAAATTTTTGATTATACATTTAGTGAGCATTCAAGAAGAAAGCTTCAACTCTTAACTACCTATTTCTTGTGCATTTAACTAATTTTCAAGAGGAAGAAGGGTGCATTAATTACAAAAGCTTCTCAACTTCTTAGATTGTGCTTTAACGACATTCTACTTGCTCTTTAAGAAACTTTGAGTTTATATTTCATATTGTATTTAATTTTTTAATTATAACAAATTTTAATAGAGATTGAAACTTGGGGAATAGGTTTATCCAAGCCTGAAATTGGATTTATACAAGTTTAGGAGAGGTTTAGGAGAAAGGTTTGATTGGTGTGTCTAAGAAAAATTAACTGAATTTAATTATAATTCTAAAAAAATAATTAGATTATAATCTTGATGATTATAGTTAAAATTTTTAAGGGATTGCTTGAGAAGTGGATGTAGGTGTTGTCCTTAAAATCGAACCACTATAAAATTTGATCTTTATGTGTTGGCTTTGATTTCTCTTTACTTGCCTTATTTGTTGATTTATATCTCTGCACATTCATTCATTGCTTCCATTGTATTTTTAGTTAATTTCTTAACTTGAGCACATATCTTCTTTAAGCTATAAAATTTTTTTGAAAATCCAATTCAAACCCCCCCTTCTTGGATCGTTTCACTAGATAACAAGTGGTATGAAAGCAAGTACTTTTTTACTTATTGATCAAGCGATCTTTATTTAATGACACCAACTAGATGTTTCTCTAGCCAAAGGACAGTCCACAAATCGACCATCTTTATTTAATGGCACCAAATGTACATATTGGAAGCATACATATGTATATTCATACAAGCACTCAATTATTACCTTTGGAGTATTATAATCAAATGGACCACCCACATCCATTCATAGTAGATCATAATGTTAATTTCAAATCCAAAAAGAATTGGGATGACATTGATAACAAGATGGCTCAGCTGAATACTAAAGTCATGAATATACTTTATTGTTCACTTGATGCCAATGAATTTAACTAGATTTCTATCTATATTTCTATCAAAGAAATATAGGATAGACTTGAGGTTATCCATGAGGGTACCAATCAAGTGAAAAAATTTAAAATTAATATGCTGATATATAAATATGAATTATTTAAAATAAAATCTAATAAAAACTTGACTTAAATATTTACTTACTTTACTAATATCATTAATGGTCTCAAAAGTTTAGGTAAGTTTTATACTAGTAGTGATCTTATCTAAAAAATTCTTAGATCTCTTCTTTGAGCTTGGGATACAAAGGTAACAGCCATTCAAGAAGTAAGTGATCTCAATATCTTACTATTAAAAGAATTTTTTAGTTCTCTCATGACTAATGAGTTAACTATGAAGCAAAATATGAAACTTGAAGTCAAGAAAAGAAAGACAATCACTCTCAAGTCAATAGCCAAAAAAGAAGAGGAGAGTGAAGACTTGAAAGAAGGAGGTGAAGATGAGAAAATAGCCTTAATAACAAAAAAGTTCAGATGTTTCATGAAGAAAAAGAGACAGAACATCAAAAAGAGGCCATTCTCCATGAGTAAGCCATACAAAGAAAGAGAGTAGGACAAAAATAAATAGCCACACATCTGCTTTGAATGTAAGAAATTGGGGTACTTCAAGATAAATTGTCTCTTTTTTAAGAAATACTCTAAGAAGATGAAAAAAAATAATGATGGCCACTTGGAGTGATAGTAGGGAGTCAACTTTAGATGAGAAGGTATAAGAAGTAGTGAACCTATGCTTCATGGCATAAGAGAAAGAGGTAAGACCTGAAACTTAATCTGATTTTTTATTTGATAAATTGCAAGAAATTTTTTATGATTTAATTAATGAATTTAAAAAGCTTAGTTTAAAAAATAAATTCTTAAGATTTTAAATCAGACTTTGATAGAAAAGAAATCGTGACTTATAGAAAATGAAAACTTTAAGAAGGAGGTTGAAAAGTATAAGCCTATTGTTAAAAAATTTATTTATAGTTCTGAAAAATTATAAATAATATTACGTAACTTAAAAGCTATTTTCAACAAAGTTGGGCATGGATTTAAACCATAAAAGAAACAAAAATTTTTGAATTTTTTTTTGTGAAACAGTCATCCATCACTTCTCAAAACATCATTTATTTTTGTTGTATTAAAATAGGGCACAAAGCTTACAGCTATGATTTCAGAAAATTGATAAATGGATAAAAAGTTAAAAAAATTTAGATTTCAAAAGGAACCACAACTACTAACTCAAAAGGATCTAAGATGATTTGGATACTTAAAATCTTTGTTGTAGGTGTATCTTGCAGCCAAAAGAAAGAAAGAAAAATAAAACCTTTATAGTGGTTGCTCAAGGCACATAATAAGATATAGGAAGAAATTTGTCACCCTTAAGGCTAAGAAAGAATAAGAGGTAACCTTTGCTGATAATGGCAAAGGATATACCATCGGTATGGATAATATTTGTATCACTCTTTTTACTTAGAAAATGTGCTATTAGTAGATGGCTCAATTTTTTTGAATATTTAATATTTGCTGATAAGAATAAGAGGTAAACATAAGTCAACTTTGTGATAAAGATTTTAAAATAATTTTTGAATATTTAATGTGCATTGTTAACGCCATTGATAATGGTGTCATTCTCATCGGATATAGATATAAAAATATCTACATGATAGATCTCAATAATCATTCCATGAAGAATGGCTAATATCTAATTACAATGAATATAAAATTAATGAGACTAGCTAGTTGTAGTATCATAGACTAAGACATGCTAACATAGATTTAATTTCTAAATTGATTAAAAAAAAATCTTATTAACAGATTATCAAAGCTGGATTTTGAAAAGAACCAGATTTATGATGCATGTTAATTTAGAAAATAAATTAGAAGCTCTTTCAAATCTAAAAATATTATTTTAACTTCTAGATCCTATAACTACTTCACATGAACTTATTTGGACCTACTAGAATCACAAGCCTAGGAGATATTGTACTTCTCTGACTGTCCTTGGTGGAGTCATCTGCCAGAGTACTCGAATCTTCTCCAAGTTTGCTTCGATCCCATGTTGCAACACCATGAAACTGAGGAAGAACTTGCTGAAGGTGACCCTGAAGGTGCACTTATTGGGATTGAGCTATATATAGAAGCATCATAATATTATGAAGGTCTCTTCAAGGTTGACAATATGTTATTCATCAGCGCTACTTTTGATGAGCATGTCATTCACGTATGCCTCTATGTTTTTCTCGATTTGCTCTTTGAAGATCTTATTCACAAGCCTCTGTTAAGTCACTCCCATATTTTTTAGGCCAAAAGGTATGATCGGCCATCCTTTCCTTATCCTCGAGGGCTATGTTGATTTGATTGTAGCTATAAAAGGCATCCATAAAGGAGTGGATTTAGTGATCCAATGTAGTGTTCACCAATTGATTGATCCGTAGTAGATAACTATCCTTGGGGCATGCCTTATAAGAGCCTCATTGTGCAGAGTTGCTATGTGGTATTCTTTGGCTAGCTCTTAGTCTCCTCAGACCTCATCGATCCCATGTGAAGCAGGAGACTTCACCAACAAATAGTAGGTTGATATGACAGCTCAAAAAACTTTCAATCCTAGCCAACCTAATATAGCATTATAAGTAAACAGGATTTTCATGTTCAAAAAGTTGATCTAGATGGTTGATTGTCTTGGAGCTTGTCCCGCAGTCATCGAGAGAGACATGACTCCTTCTACCGATATGGCATTATGAGAAAAGCCGACTAGAGGAGAATCAAGTCTCCTTAGCTTATTATAAGCCAAATTCATTCTTATAAAAGCATCATAAAATAAAATATCTATAGAACTTTTATTATCAATTAAAATATGATGTACATCATAGTTTGAAATATTCAAAGTTACTATAATTGGGTCATCGTGAGGATATTTTATTCCTTAGAGGTCGGCATTGGAGAAAGCGATTCCTTCATCTTCAATCTTTCACTTCTTCTGCTTCTCCTCGACTCGGCTTGGCTTTGAGGTTGGATTGCCAATCTATCCTCTTGAGATGGCATGGATCATATGCACCACAAGCCTATTCTCCTGGGGACCATTAGGTTGAGATGGTTCGGGCCTGATTTTTCTCCTAATTCGGCTACTTTTTGACATACTGTCTCAGTCATCCCCACCTGATGATCACCTTGATCTCATCTTTAAGTTGCCGATATTTTTTGGTATCATGATCGTGGTTTCGATGATATTAGCAATATTTTTTTGTATTCCACATATGAGTGGGGCTGTCATCCTCTTCGATCTCGGTAGATCTTCTTGGTGCTCTATCTCTATCAGTATTTGGGCTCAAGGTGTGTTGAGTGAAGTATAGTTATTAAATATTTGAAGCAAATATCTAGATCGACAGCGTCTAGGTGGAGATCTCATCCAATTATCATGAGGAGGTGTCTGGGATCAATATGATCCTTTATCACTTCATCTACCTTTATGCTTGCATTCTTTGCTTTTGTGCTTGCCATCGCCTTTCCTTCCTCGAGGCTCGTTGCTAAGGTTCCCCCATGCTGAGCCCATGCCTCCTCAGTATTCGCATATTTTTCTGTCCTTGCTAATATTTCGGCGAAGTCTTTAGGATACCTCTTCTCGAGTGAGAAGAGAAAATCATTCTTGAGCAACCCAGCTTTCAAAGCAACCATGGCCACTGATTGGTCCAACTCATGCACTTTGAGGGTTACGGCATTGAAGCAATTGATGTACTTCCAGAGAGATTCGCCTTCTCGCTACTTGATGCAGACAAGTAAATCCAAGTTACAATGCTGTTGGTGGCTGTTGATGAAATGGGTTGCAAACAACTGGTCAAGCTACTCAAAAAAATTGATCGAGCTGAGCTAAAAGCTCAAGTACTAGTATCAGATGATCCTTCTTAAGGTGGGTGAGAATGCCCAGCAGAAAATTCCATGAATTGTCTTATAGAGAAGCATCAGAGCTTTGAAGCTCTCCAAGTGGTCGACGGGGTTTGAGGTCCCATCGTATGATTCTAGTTGTGGCATCTTGAACTGTGGAGGAAGTGGTTCATCCATGATCCTCTTAGAGTGTGGGGGATTAGTATTAAAACTGAGCCCTATTGCTTGTTGCTAAGTTTGGCCCTACAGTGCTTTGATTAGCTGCTGCATCTTCTGAAATCTTCTTTCTATCTCGATGTTCCGAGCAGTGCAGGGCTCTTAGTGCCGAGGAGAAATATTGCCCGAGATGGAGTCCTTCCCTGATTGCAGGGTCAACCAGTGCCTACGTTGTCCTCGACTAGGGCTTGTAGGTTGGTTGTGCTGATTGTGCCCTTACCTGAAACTATGAAGAGGTAAATGATGTGTTGCCTGTCTAGCTTGATCTTGATGAGGAGCTTCTAGAGCAGGTTGAGGTGAAATAGCCTACTACATTACTTGCACTATGGTAGTCGGGTCTACACCTACCAGACGAGGCTATTGAATTGATCGTTGGAGACCATCCAAGCAGGTTACTGAGATGGTGGTGCCTGGACTAGTTCAGGCATGATAGCTTTCTATCGAGCATCAGTAAGAGGCATTTGAGCTCCTCTTTGTGACCTCATGATGAAGTGATCTCTCTCCAAACAAGCTCGGAATGTGATTGTGAAAGCCCTTCCTCTAGCACCAATGTATTGCTGCTAAATTTCAAGTCAAAGAGGTTGGGGCTAGTCTCCTTGGATAGAAGCTGGGCGGTGGATTCCTTAGCTGAAGACTCTTGGAAAGAAGATGAGGAGGAAGGGTCCTAATTGGAGACGAGGTGCTGAAGCGGATGACTTCGGGTGCTGGAGCAAGACTTGTAAAAAGTTCCTGAATAGGATACTTTTCGATGGAGATCCTCCGATACTCAAGTTAGCTGATAATTGGAGAACAATAAGGAAAAAAATATTTTGAGGCCTTGCAAGGACTTACTTGGGGTTTTCTTTTCTCTCCTATTTATAGAGGGGGAGTAAGAGTCATATATGCGGAGAGGACTGGCCGTTCCCGAAAAGTGCATGTGAATCACACTGGCGGGATCGCATTTCCGTATTTGCGACATGGAGCCAGTTGGTAGTTGCCTTTTGGGGCATAATTAAATCCTAGTGGTTAGGATTTCCTTATTTGTCATTTTTGCGGGCACAAGTAGATTACTTTCTTGAAATGGTCATCTCGTCAGATTGAGACAACTTATCCAATTTCAACCATACTCTGCAACTCATCTAAGTTAGTTGTAGTCAAATCTTACTTACGTCGGCTATGTCTGAGGACCTGGTCGGCCGAGGACAATGTAGTGGTCCACAACAATAATCTTCGTAATCAAATTTTCAGAGCCTTTGAGGATGAAAAGCGCATGGATGCTTCTTGGAGAATTGTTTATTTGATCATAACATGATCTTATATATCCTAAACAATCAATATACTTGGATAATTTACATAAACTCCTCTTTTGAAGAGTTTTATCAGTTTCAAGCTCAGATGAAAATTCAATTAGAATTTTGTTTAACCGTCAAAAGTGATTCATTAATATTAGAGCTCCTTTTAAACTATATATCCACCATATTTAGAGGCATCAAGCTATGGATGGTAAAATTTGATTGGATCCATATTCGGCTCATCAAAAATAAATTTAAATTTAAATTAAATAATTTCAAATAATAAATAATTATTTTATTTAAATCGTTTAATATAAGGTCGGATTCGGATTGCAGCCTGCGATCCATTTAACCTATTTAGTTACCTGTTTAAGGCCTTAAACTACATGTACCTCCAAGAGATCCGGATTCCCATGTTGAAGTGTTGAACCCAACTCCGGTCCGAATTTCGACCTTGTGCTATTTAAACGGGGGCAGTTGACATCAGTTCTCCTTCACCCCGGGTCATCTTCAACTTCGAGGGCTAGGGTTTGGAAGAGCGTCATCTGACTCTCCTGGGCTCCCGGTCGCTCAATGGTCCCGACTTCGGCCTCACATCACCCTTTCTCTGAGGCTCTGAGGGAGAAGAGGAAGATCCCCTCCTTGATCTCCAGTTTCTTGCCCTCAAATCGAAGGTCTATGGAGGAGATTGGCTCCATGGTAGCTACGTTCATTACCATCATCGGTGGTGGCTGCGAAACACTGGTTCGGTAATTCTTCCCTCTTTCGATCTTATCTTTGCTTCCATCTCTGGCTCTTCTAGTGGTTAGGGTTAGAGTTCCTCAGAGAGTGGAAGAGCACTATCCTCGTGGCTTTGTGGCTCGAAATGCCTCTTTATCCAAGGCTCTGATCGAGAAATGGAAGAGCCCCTCCTTGATCTCCAATTTTGTCCCTCAAATCGAGATTTAGTGGAAAATGGAGATAGATCCACCTTGACTATTTAAATGGCCGAGGTTAGGGTTTCTTGGAGAAGAGAAAGAGCGTTGTCCCCATCACTTTGTGGGTTTGATTGCCTTTTTTTTTTTGCCCCGGAGGCTCTTATCATGAGGAGGATCAGTCTTGTCTCTTCGTCCCTCTCTTTCTTTATGGTTCCATCCACAAACGTCATGAGGGGGTTAGGGTTTCTTTGTTTTCTATTTGATTTATTTTATTTGAATATTAATGGTTTATATTGAGAGATTCTGTGCATGATGATCTTAAACTTCTAGTTTTTCCCTCGATCAACTAGCCTTCTAAGACTCGTGGTAGGCTTCTTTCTTGCTTGAAGATGCCTGAAATAGGAATTTGGCACTGACTCTGGAGGATTGAAGTAATCTAAACAACTGGTCATGAAGGTTTTGCGCCATTCTTCCATGTGGCCTTCTCAATTTGGAGTTGTAATCCATTGCAACCACCATTAAATGGGAAAGGCTTGTTTGGTTGGTTTATGTCGTAATAATGTCATCACATCATTTAAAGGGAAGAGCAGTTGTGTGATTTTGACATTTATCAGATGGTTTTAAATTGTTTATTCAAGTAAATATCTTACAGAAATATTGTTGTTTTTGTTTTTAATTGAATTACAAACTTTGCAAAGAAATGTTCTCTTTTCAAAATAATAACAAATGGAATGTGTGACTGAATTCAAGATGAATTTTTGCATCCCACGAATCCAATGTCATTTTGATGCGCATAAGCTTAAGGATGTGATCCATGTAAGAGCTCTATCAGAATCTCACATGGATGTTAAAAATCTCATTATTTTGGGTCAACATTTATTTTTCCCCAAAAGAAAAACATGTAGGTGATAACTTACAATATCAAGTGGTCTTTTGTTTCTGACTTGATTTCTGCTTCCCTCATTTTTCGTTCATCGCACTTGCATATATGCAAATTACAAGTCTCAAGACTAGGCAAAGCTTGTTCTGCTTAAGTTAAACCAACCAGTTCTCTTGGTTTTTTCTATGGTTGTGCTGATGATTAGCTTATACTGATTCATGAGCTTGAATGGATGAGTTTCAGATTTCATGCCAGGCTTCTGATCTTTATTGGTCATATTACAGTATACTTTATTTCTAGAAAAAGATTCAAAGAAAGCACGGAGTGGATAACCTAGTGGAACCCAGCCATGCTTTGCATCCCTCAAGCTCAGAAAAATAAATTAGACAAAGAAAGGTGAAACAATAATTTAAAACAAAAACAAGAGGACGGTACAGCTTTGAAATCTTATAATGCCACTGCCACTAATTGTTTCATTATTCAGTATATTGCTCATTATTGATTTGCTGTTGGCTTCTTGAGCAGCTCACAATTTGAGGTGATTGCTAAACCAACATAATTCATTTCATGTAATGGCTACAAAAGAATGGAATAAGGCTTGTTACTTACGGCTAAAGCTTAAGATTATCCAATTATTTCACTCAATGGTTGTTCAATGTACTGCATTATCATCATAGTCATCAGGACCTGAAAAGTATGTATTACAACAAAGAGAAAATGTTGTTGGACTAAATGTTTAGGGTTAGCATATCTTTGTACTTGTGTGCATGCAGTTGCATATGAGACCGTGAAAAAAAATTAGGAAGAATAAATACTTTCATTTCCTTTTTCCTTCAATTTCTTATGTTTTCGTTTTGCATGCCAAACCAAAAAAAAATGATCTTGTTTCTTATTTTTATTGAATATGATGGTCTTCCAGATACCCAGGCACTGGTCAATATGACAAATTCTTTGGTGAGGGCATATATGAATGCGCTGGTTGTGCGACCCCACTTTACAAATCCACTGCCAAGTTCAATTCTGGGTGTGGCTGGCCAGCTTTCTACGATGGTCTTCCCAGAGCCATAAATCGCTCGGTATTCTTCTTTTTGTATTAATTTTTTAATAATGCATTCTTTTTCATGCTTTCCTTCAGCCATTTCATTTTTCATTAATGTTTAGGGCATCAGAGCATAGCATAGTAAACAAAGTAACATATCAACTGTAACATCATTTTAATACAAACTCCAAGTTCAGTATAAACCAAGTTAGGTGGTTGAAATACTAGAATACAAAAGAAAAAAAAAAAAGGGATGTTGCATATGAGCTTTACCACTTAGACAGTATTTACAGCATCATACCTAGCAATTCAGCTATCCCTTCTGCTTGGCTTTTAAACCATTTGTTATATCTTAGACGTTCTGACACATACAACCATTATAGCCACAAACGAGCCAAGAAGAGCTCTATCATCTCCCAAAAACATTTCAAGAATGCTGCACATCGGAACCGGTCGGTACTTCTGTGGTGAAAAGTTGAAGAAGTCATTATACTGTACTAATGGCATTTCAGGGAAGATCAGCTCACAAGAAAAGCGAGAGAAATGGACATGATAACAATATAGCATTATATAATTTTTTAATAAGAGGCCCATGGATGGGATTCAAATGCAATAAACAAATTTCTCAGCTATCATGTCTTGCAAATGCTTACATTGCACCAATAACATGGTCAACTTGTCATTATTTATAGACAAAGACGCAACTACCTTCTGTTTATTTCTATCCTTTTTTTTCTTTTTTCTAGGGAGTAATCATCAGCAAAGTTACTGCCTCTGAAATCTCCATCAGTTTTCCTACTTTCAGCATCAGTCTCGGAAATACATTGCGCCAATAACATGGTTGACCTGTCATTATTTATAGACAAAGACACGGCTATGTTCTGTTTACTTCTATCCCTTTTTTCTAGGGAGTAATCACCAGCAAAGTTACTTCCATCAGTTTTCCTACTTTCAGCATCAGTCTCAGAAGCACAACCATCTTCAAGGGGCGACCCCTGGGGGTGAACATGCAGGCATTTGAACTGATGAGGGTTGCTCTACCAATGATCTACGGCAGATTTCATAGAGTTCATCAAAAGGCACTTTGCTCGAAACATAATGCAGTGGTTGTTGTCCTTCAGTGTCTGTCTCACAGAGGGAATCCGTTGTGGAAGGATCCAACACATAAGCAACTGAGGCCTCCCGAGATTCCAAATTCAGTAGTCACCAATTGCAGATCCGCCTGAAAATTGTAACCCATCTTGGAATAATGTAATAACATGAACCGCGTAGCTCAAGACCTGCACCCTTCTGTACCATTACACTAGCCTCCATAGTAGCTAGATCCCAATCCAATGACTGTGTAAGATACTTGATCAAGCAATCTTCCAAGGCTAACTTCTGATTTGGAATCTGTGAACCCATGTAGGAACCTTGGCTCAGAAAAGACAGGTCGTAGGAAAAATTTGGAAGTTTGCAACCATTTATTGCTCTAGTGAGTGGCTCAGTTCTTGCAGGTGAGCTCCAATGAATGCTTGGTAAGAACATGTCTGCTATCATTCTCTCTCTGCTCGATTTCTCTAGCAGATCAACTTCAGGACAAGGCCAACAGATTTGGTTCATGGATGTTGCAGTCAGAATCTCCTCCACCAATCGGTCCAGGGCTTTGTTGAAAACTAAGATGCAACAGGCTGGACCCATTTCAGAGGCACTATAATTGTCAAGAACCCTCAGTGAAGATCCCAAATAGCTCAAGAAGTGGAGAAGGTTGTAGAGGTGAAAGTTTGCCGGACACTGTAGACCCTCAATTTTATCATCATCGAAGAAACCAAAGTGCTCTTTATCAACCAGGAAAACAACTGAAAACAAGTTTACCCTTGTTTTGTCTGCATCATGAAGACCAAGTCTCTTAATTATTATGGCTGAGGGATCAGCAGTCTCTTTTTTGTATGCATCACCAACTACTATCAAAACAGGTAGGCTTGATCCAGAAGGTACAGACATTAAAAGGTGCTGAAGCCGAGCCCTTTGAATTTCCCATGGAATGCTTTCTGATACCAGAAATATAATGCATCTTGCACCATCAAAAATATCATCATAAGCAAATGGCTGCTTATGGACAAACATTGCCTCCCTAATGACAGATAAACAGCAGGCTTCTGAAGAACTATTCTGTTGACCCATTTCCTTGAAGAACTATTTCTGTTGATCCATTTCTTCCATATTGACAAGTGAGATGATGAAGCCATCAGTTGATCATTTTCTTTACCAGACCCCATGAGTTTTGAGAGCAACCATCTTGAAGCAAAAGATTGGTTTGACCCATTGTGACAGTTCCCTGTGTCCAGACAAGCAACTTCCAGCAAAGGCATCTGGTATCAGGATTTTTTGCACTTAAAATTGGTGCAACCATTGGTGAGACATTCAGTGTTGACCATGATTTTCGATATCTTGCATCTCTCTCTCGCCATGTAATCAATGTTGTGCTTGTTTCTGGCTTGTCGTGATGGCTTCCTTAAAAGATAATGTAAAATAAGGAGCTTAATTTAACATAATATATAACTTTACAAATAATTTGTGGAGATCAGAGACAAATCAGGGAGGTAGCTAACTTCTTTAATTTGTCATTCTGGTGGTCTGTCTTCTTCAATTTGTAGTTCTGGTGGTCTTATTTGTTCAATTTGTTGTTCTGGTGGTCCTAATGAGAGTGAACTCAATGAATTCACAAGGAACTCTATTTGTTCTCTGTTTTTCCTCCACAAGGATGTTATCTGCTTCCATTTTCTGGTAGCTAATGACGTAAAGCATAACTGTTAACTCCTGTTTTTAAAACCTGAGTCGTTGAGAGGGGAAAAAAAAATAATAAGAAGAAGAACAAACCTTACAATCAACTTCAGCTTTTCACTGGCAACTTCATTTGGACACACAATGATTTTTGATGTTTCATTTTCTACGTTTTTGCCTACTTCTGTCTGAGGGGCTGTATTCTCGACCATGAGCTTGGAGTTTGAGAATCCAGGTGCTCTAGCTTGAACTATAGTCGTCTCCATTTAAGGCAAGATTCCCTGACCCATGGAGGTTTCTCCATTTGTTCGTCTGAGGTTGTTCGGTTTGTATGACAGCCCTAACGTTATTATCAGATTTGTAATCAGGCATTTCTTCATTGCCTGTGTTGACCCAATCTTCTATTTTGGATGATTCAGTTCTCTGAAGAATGCTGTCCAAGTGTTGATATTAGGATCAAAATAAGCATCATCAATAATCCTCTTGGACTTCTTGATGTGCACAAGTTTTGCACACTTGGTTGGGAAATCCACATTAATGCAATACATTGAACAACCATTGAGTGAAATGATTGGATAATCTTAAGCCTTAGCCATAAGTAACAAGCCTTATTCCATTCTTTTGTAGCTATTAAATGATGTTATTCTGATCCTAATATCTCAGACCTCTCTGAAGAAACACAAAGTTGCACCAAATGTCCCAGACGGCATTCTTAGGAGAACTGCATTGTCCAAAACAGAACTGAATTGTCCAAAATAGAAGATTGAGTCAATATAGGCAATGAAGAAGTGCATGATTATAAATCTAATGATAATGTTAGGGCTGTCATACAAACTGAACAACCACTTGAGGGGCCACTGGCAGCTACTATAATAGAAGAAAATGAGGCTAAAATGACTGAAGTCTTCCCTCTATTTGCTAGCTGTGCAACTGAAGATGAATGATGAGTCAAAGATCCAAAAAGTACATATTGCAACAAAGAGAAAATATTGTGGGACTAAATGTTTATGATTAGTATATCTTTGTACTTTTGTGCATGCAATTGCATATGAGACCGTGAAAAAAAAAAAAAAAAAAAGGAAGAATAAATACTTCCATTTCTCTTTCCTTCAATTTTTTATATTTTTGTTTTGCGTGCCAAGTCAAAAAATTGAGCTTGTTTCTCGTGTTCATTGAATACGATGTTTTTCCAGGTACCCAGGCACTGGTCCATATGACAAATTCTTTGGTGAGGGCATGTACGAGTGTGCTGGTTGTGGCACCCCACTTTATAAATCCACTACCAAGTTCAATTCCGTGAGTGGCTGGCCAGCTTTCTACGGGGTCTTCCTGGAGCCATAAATCACTCGATATGGTTCTTTTTGTATTATTTTTCGATAATGTATTCATTTTTATGCTTCCCTTCAGCCGATTCATCTGTGTTTACAATAATAGTTTAACAGGTGTGACTTATGCTTTCAGCCTGATCCTGATGGAAGGAGAACGGAAATAACTTGTGCAGCTTGTGGTGGGCATTTGGGTCATGTGTTTAAAGGGGAGGGCTTTAACATGCCAACTGATGAACGTCATTGTGTCAATAGCATTTCGCTCAAGTTCACTACTGCCTGCTAAGCAGCTATTTTTCTCTCATGTTTATTATATGTGATGCCTTCCTAGATAAATTATATAGTTGACCTGTGTAAAAGGATCTATCATCTTCAACTGCTGATTGTCAATTTATGAATTGGATCTATTATCATCAGCTGCGTCTTATTGTCCATGAGATGTGATGTAGAATGACTTCAAACATTCTCTCTATTGTTCCCCTGAACTGTGTGCAGATCCATGACTTATTCTCAATCTTAATTGAAGACCCCCACCACAAACACCCACAAAAACAAAAATAGAAAAAAGGCCTTAATTGAAAGGACAAATTATGATTAAATATCACCAATCCTCTGTCATGAAGTGTACGATGTGCCTCTCTTATTCAAAAACAAAGGGGAGAATCAAAAACCATCAGGGTTAGGTTGCAGGTAATCCAAAGTTTTCATTTTCTGTAAGAAGAATACCTGCCATGAGTCACTTGCTTTATGCAGATGATCGTTTGATAATGGCAAGGGTTATTATAGACACAGTGCAGCATGGCTGTCGCCAGAGCACTTCACTCATTGCCAATAAATTTGTCAGGTTTAATTAACAGTACCATACCACATATTAATTATTCAGGTCACAGGCCATAAACCTGAAGTATGGTCACGCATATCTTGGTATCCAGATGGACGGCGGTAAATTAGCATTCCTTGTTCCTTTTCCTATAAGAAATCAGCTACACTTTAATTGGGATGAAAGGTAGTTCCTGCCCCAGAAGTAACGGTACCTGCTCAACACACCTCATAATTCATATCTAGAGTTGATATGGTACATTTCTTACTACTGAAACTCTCTGTGGGGAGTGCATGAGGCATCATTTTCTCATTGGTACAATAAAGTACCCCTCCTACCTGCCAGTATGCTCTAGTATGTACAATCTTGTTAAGGAGGATTAGAAGAATTTGTCAAAAATTTGACTAATAGATGAAATGGATAATTCTACAAGTAAATTGGCTCATTGACTAGAAAATTAGCTGCATGGTTGGTTCTAGAAAGGGTCTCTCCAATGTAAATTACTCTTGTTAACCTTTCTAATGAAAAATTCAGAAAGAAGGGAAATAAGCAATTGGGTAGAAATCAACATTGATTAAATGTATTTAAGATTACCTTAGGTGACGAAATGTGACTTTAGAAAGAAAGTCTATGACACATCTACCATGTAGTATATCGAGAATAAAAGTATGTGGTATATCGAGACTAAGGATTACCTATTTTTTATGATTTTTTAGCTGAAAATGGATTTTGTAACAAGGAATTCAAGCATTTAGGACCCTAAACAAATTAATAAATTCTGGTTACAAACCACTTTTAGATCAAGCATGCTAACCCTAAGGATATAAATGCTTTTGCGGTGCTAGTGCCACTAATGAATTGTCACTAATAACTATATAAAACCCCCCCTCCCCCTAGTAGGGTTAAGGTTAGGAGCAGAGTTTATCATTCCATGCCTCCTATTACTGCTAAACCCCCACATATGAGTATGGCTGGAAGTCGGTTAGATGTACAGAAGATGGCATTAGATACTGAGAAGATGGCGCCTTAACAACTGCTATACCTGTAGAATTGTCCACTTACTGGAGAGCATCTGATGGGGAACCGTCCAATGCTTAAGTTAGTTAAGGGATTGAACAAAGTTGAGAAAAGGAACTGATGGAGAAAATGAAAGAGTATAGCATTTGCTTTATAAGAAAAAGCTTACCTCTTGTTCTCCTTCTTATCTCTATTTATATAGAGGAAAGCTTCTCTTACTGTTACTTGTAGATTTAGGCACCTTTGCTTTGAGTTACAGAATTGGTAGAGGTACTGGTGGGTAGTTAATACACCCACGATCATATAGTTACAGATAATTAATTTAGAGTAGTTAATATACCTTTCATATGCCATAACTGTATCTATGACTTCTGGTATTCTGAGTCATTAGTTATGGTTAGTGTGGCCAGTAGATTGGTAAAATATCGAGCCCTTGGTCATTATGTTATCAATATTTTTGTTGGCTCATATTTTTCCTAATCGATTACATAAGGTAGCTTTCAATTACCTTCTTATGCTCAAGTCGTCGGTGTAATCCTGCAAATCCTTCATAGTTAAAGAATGCTCGTCAGATTATCTCGAGAACTCTTTCTAGGATCCATCTGAGGTCGACAAGCTTAGCAGACACCCCAATAGTTATCCCCCACTCTCGAACATGAGATGATTTTGTCATCTCGGATGGAGTATCACAATTATGACTTTGACCTTGATTTTCGATATGAATCCTGATGAGTTATCTTTTGCACCACTATGCAGTTATTGCCATCTTGAAAAAAAGAAAATGTTGCTTCATAAGTCGCACGACAATCATCATGGATGATGGATACGAGGTGACATATCATAATTATTTTGAATGATTTAGTGATCTTTTCGATTGTTCTCAAGCTAATTGCAACATGCCGATGTTAGGATGAAATTAGCCCTGAGGTATCCCTCATGGATTTACCCTACATGGCATCATCATAAGATGGGTGCGGTGAAGAGTCATGGATATTTGTAGTGTGGATGCATGCCATGTGTCGACATCGGTGGAGAAAAAGGAAGTCGGGTTCTTAATCACAACCACTGGAGTAGTGTATATATAGCTGCTTTCTCCCCTTTTCATCTAGGGTTTTCTTCTCTCCCATTTTTTTTTCTTCCTCATTGCTTTTCTTGCTCCAATCGAAAGAACATTTCTTTTTCATATTCTGTTCCTTCCGATCCCATCACTCTTCTTCATTTTTTCTAGTCATTTTTGCAACTCTCAAAGGGTATTTCTTTCTTCTCCCTTTTCTTTTACTACTTTTATAAAATTTTTGACATTTTCTTTAAATCTTCTCCATCTTTCTATTCCATTTGCACTTTCTACTCTTCATCCCTTTGTTTTTGATGTCAAATCCTGGAGATGAGTTCGGAGATGAGAGCCACTTGAGGGATCAAGCCTCTCAGTCTTTAGTTCCTTGAGAGATGCCAGAGGACATTCCTCAGTCATCAATCGAAGTGGACTCTTCATCCCATCCAGGGCATTCCTCGATCTGAGGATCGAAAAGTTCAATCTTCGAGCATTTCTCTGGTCTGGGGCACAAAGAGTCCATACTGATTGAAGCTGATTTGGGGCAACTCCGGGGTCAATATTATTTTTCGAGTTGGTATTAGTCCTAAATCCAGAAGGTCGGATGACCCTTCCTCAAGAGGATCGCATCGGTATTTATGAAGAGTTTCTTCGATCTAAGCTTTATTTACTTTCTCACCCATTTATTTACAATATTTTTGACCTTTATCGGATCATTCTCACTTGACTTTTCCGAATTCGATCCGAATACTTTGTTTCTTCATTGTTCTTTATAATATTCTCTATATTAGTTTGAGACCGTCTCTTTTCCATACCCTTTTTTCTCAAAAAATATCCTCGGGAGAGTGGTTGGTGGTACTTCAGCCCCCAAATTCATCATCAATTTATTCCTTGACTTCCTTCAATCCATGTGTGGAAGAATAGATTTTTCTTATTTCAATTGAACACCCTTAGGGCTTTAGTTGGATTTGAGCTGACCCCAGTTGATCTTCGAAGAAAAATAATAAGATCCTTAATGAGGACCAAGAAGATTTTTGCACACTGCTCGATGTCAAGTTGCCTCCCCAGCATCAATTGTTAACCGAGCAAAATTTGTATGATACTAAAGTGAGTCCGATTAACTCCTTAATTTTAATTCTTTTGCAATTATTGTATCTGTTCTCTTGTGTTTTCCGACTAACTTATTTTTGCTCGGCCTGCAGTCATGAAGCCTACCACTGAGATAATTAGGAAGATGGCAAGGAAGAGGTCATGATTTTCACAAGGAGATACTTCTCGGAGGACCTCAACTTCAAAAAAGTAGCTGGCGAAATCTAGCTCTCATAAGCAAAGAGTAATGCCTGAACCAACGATGATTTTACTACATATCCTGTAGTCTGGTCTTCAAGTTCTATCTTAGTGGAAGTCGAGGATGACCTCGTGGTCATCAAGGCCACACTGATCATAGCAGCCACTCTTGTACCTATGGAACCATAGTCATCCCGAACTCTTTCTCTACCTCTCCGACATTCATCCATGCTAGAATCTTTTGTTGCCACTACTAGTCAATCATTGGGTGCTATTCGAGGAAGGACTCCACAACCCTCCTCTCATCCTGCTGACCACCCTTCCTCGACTTCACTTGAGGAAAGTTTTATTGCACTAGGGGATAAGAGTCCAAACTAGTAGCTCCGAACGCTACAACCATCAACTCGCTTAGGAGTTGATGAAGATGATTCTGCAACCAGCTGACTGGATGGAGAGAAAATCTCATCCATTGGATGAGATCATTTCTTCTTGCTACATGTTGCTTCTTAGGGTAACGCTTTTTATCTTTCTTTTTTTTCTCTGTTGCTCTAATGCATGATGTTACTATCTGCATGAGGGATTGGTCGGTTTTGGCTAACTTAGCTGCTTAATTGAAGAGAGGGCCTAGGCCACTAAAGCTTGAGCTGAAGTCACTGAAGAACTCCTCAATGGCCACTGAGGAGCAAGAGAGGAAGAATATAGAAGAGGTTGCTCAACTTAAGGCTGTGCTTGAGACAGCTCGGGAGGAGTTGGTTGCACTTGAAGCACAAGTTGCGAAAGAGAAGAAGATGACTGCTTCTTGCAAGGAGATCATTGCTAAGTTCAAAAAGGTGCTCAACCTTTGCAAGCCAGCTCTAACGACCTTGAAAGAAAAGTGAGTCACCACAGAGAAAGTTGTCAAAGCTACTGAAGAAAAAGCAGCGACTGTTGAGGCCTCGGCTCGGGATTTTGCTGCTTGGGCAATTATTGATTTCAAAAAGTCACAAGATTTTACCGAGGCAATCACTAAGGGATCGACAAAGGCATATCAATTGGGCTTTGAAGATTGTAAAGCTCCGATAGCCCAGCTGTATCTTGAAGTCAATTTGAGCAAGATGAGTACCACAAAGGAAGTTGAAAAGGGTCCAACATCCACTACTACTGAGCCAGACGCTGTTCCCAAGAAAAATATTGAGCCTTCTTCCTCTACTGCTTTCGAGGCCAGACTTAGATTAGTAGTTCTTCTTTTGTTGTTCTTTTTTACCTTTTTATTTTTGACATCATTTTGAGCTTGTAAGAACAACTTTCTTTAGTAATAAAAAATTTTTTCTCTTTATTTTAAGAAGTCGTTAACCATGAGACTCCTAAATGAGCTAGAGTCATTACTTTTCGGAGCATCTAAGCTTGTAGTTGGATAAATGTCAAGAATGAAATTTTTCATGAAAAGTTGAAGTATCAAGATTGCATTTGTACTTCTATTTGTCAATAAACTCTGTAGTCAGGAACATTCCGATTATATTGCCAAATACACTCTCTCTTTTCCTTTTTCTCTTTCTTTTTTTCTTTTCATGGTCGGATGTCTGTCGATATAGCATGGTCAGGTCCTATCTAACCAATTTAATCAAGTGTTAACTGACTATTAGATATATATTTATTTTACTATGGTCGGATATTAGCCAACCCATTTAATCGACATACGATCGAGCATTGTAGACCACAATTATAATATCTTCTCAAAGTAAATGTCACTTTTTATTGAGTAAAGCTATCCACAAGTGTATCAAAAAGTACTTTTAAATAATTGATACAAAGAAAAGACTTACTGATAATACATCCAAAGATTTTTGGAGTTTCGAGTTCATAGTATTTACGAACTGTCAAGATTTTTGATTCTGTAAGCTCTTGGTCGAAGTACATCCTTTATTCTATAAGAACCCTCCCAATTTAGGGATAATTTTTCTTGTTCAGTTGGCTTTGATACTTCAACCCATCTTAAGATGAGGTCTCGTGGTTGGAAAAATGTTGGTTTAACCTGAGCATTGTGATAATGCGATACTCATTATCGAAACAATGCCATCTTTATTTGAGCTTGCCTCCATGTTTTTTCATCAAGATGAGGTTGGCACATCGACGATCTAAGTTTCTTGATTCATCATATTGCTCAATCCTTGTTGTTGGTAAACCAATCTTGATCAGGATCACAATCTCAGTTCCAAATTGTTGCCCAGCTATGCAACCCAAGAGGGGGGGGGGTGAATTGGGTTTCTAAAAATTTTAAGCTTAACTTATGACTTGTGAGAAATGTTTGACAAAGCTTAATAGATAGAGTGAGTAGAATTAATTCAAGGCTAATAGCAAGAGCAAGAATGCAAGAGAATAATGAAGAGATAAAGAAGAGCAATTAGACACACACCGAACAAAAGGATTTATAGTGGTTCGGTGCCAACCTTGCACCTACGTCCACTCCCCAAGCTCCTACTTGGGAATTTCAATCCACTAATCTTGTATTCAACCCAAATACAAACGTCGAAAACTCCGACTCTAGCTATCCCAAGCTAGACCACTTATTTCACGGGTACAAGCCAATCCAATACACTCCGATTCTAGGTTCGGATCAACCTTCCCTTGTTTTGGAACCCCTCCAAAACAAAAATAATCACTCAAACCGAGTATAATAATTTATAGCACAAATAAGTACAAAGAAAGCTCCTTCAATGAGCGAATACACTTTACTTAAGAGAAGAAGACCCTTTTGGATTTTCTCAAGGTGGATGGAGACTTGAATGTGCACTTGAGGAGTTGGTGAGCTTGGATTAAAGGCTTCTTGAAAGCTTTGAATGAGCTCTTGCTTAGGGCTGAAAAGTTTGCTTGAAATCCTTTTTTCAAAATCTCTCTACTTGAATGCTCTTCTTGATTCCCACCTTTTTGTCCCTTTTATAGCTTTAAGAAATAGAGAAAATCATTCTAGACTGGAAAAAGAGCCGTTAGACTGCATTAAATGAGTATTAAAAGTATCTAAAATGGGTTAAAAACTAATCGTTGCGGAAGAATCCCGTCACAGGGGTCGACTCATGAGTCGACTCATGCCTGGGGGTCGACTCATGGGTCGACCTCTATGAAAAATCATCACAGAAGTGATCGGGATCCATGGTTCTGTAAAACTGACAAAAAGACCCACAGAGGTCGACTCATGAGTCGACTCATGCTTTGGGGATCGACTCATGGGTCGACTCACAGGTATTGCCAAGTCTGTGCTGGCCAGGAATTTTAGCATGCCGGTCATCTCATGTGCCATGAGTCGACTCATGGGTCGACTCATGATTTTCAATCATGCATATCTTTCAAAATACAAGTTCAAAATCAATAAAATTTTCACCATTGGATCACAAATCTTTTGTTCTATCATTTGATACTATCAAATTAGGGTTTTGGTAAAATTATAATTTTGCCCCTGAAGAGCAAAAAGGCTTTTTCAAGTGAGAAATATTAGTACCCCTTCAACTGCTTTGTAATCATCAAAATCAATCTTAGGAGCAACAATCTCTCTCTTTTTGATGATGACAAAACACTTGAACAAAAGCATTTATATGAATCAATGATCATGAATTTCAAAAGAATGAAATGCATTATAGGTAGTTTAAAGATAAATAGGAAATTTACTACCAACTTATAAGTGCATTTGCTTGAAAAGAAGATTGATTCTTTTGGCATGTGAAATATGTGCCCATTAGCATAAATGATTTGCCCATTGCTTAATGATTTGAAAATTTGCTCATTTGATTATGTGATTTTGGTATCAGAGTAGAAAATTTATTTTTGTTATCAGAGCAAAGCAGATTTTACATTAGGATTTGAAAATTGCGTGTTTGAAAATATCTCATTTGCTCATTTGCTTGTTTTTCAAATTTCTTGAAAAATTCGCTCATTCTCATTTGATTATTTAGTTTTAGTATCAGAGCATGTTTAACAATTAAGTGTATCAATGCATGCCTAAGAATTACTTTTTAAAGCATGTTAGAGCATGTCAAATTTTAAAATGTATCAAAGCATGTCTAATTTTAAAGCATATCAGAGCATGTCTAAGAAGTAATTTTAAAGGTTGCTCATTTGCTTTGCTTAGTAATTCATTCATTTTGTTAGCAATCTTGTTAATTTCTCTCAATTCACTCATTTTATTGTTAAGTTTTGTATTTATCTTCCTTTTGATACTTTTGCTTAGCAATTTACTCATTGTATTTTTAAGTCATTTAATAATCTTGCTTTTGATATTTTTTTTTAATTTTTTCCTTTTTTGACATCATCAACATTGTTAACTCCCCCTCTTTTTTTAAATAGATTTTCTCTTTAGTGTTTCTTCAAACTTTTTGTGCTAATCATTAATGTTTGCTCCCCCTGAATACAGCAATCATTAAACAAAAAGTGCCATTGATACCATACATTAAAAGTCAAAGAGTAGATATATAATCAAAAGATGATTGATTCCATTACAAAGAGTAGATATATAATAAAAAGATGATTGATACCATAGCTGTTCCAATACACATTTCATAATATAAAAGTCAACCAGTTAATATCATTACATGGCCCAAAAGATAGATCCTAGAAAGAACAACAGACATGACTAATCAACAAGGATCTAGTAGAACACATGAGTCTATGGATCAGAATCGGATGTATCAGAGATGGGGTGGGGAGATGATGGATCACGACCAAGAGCTCGTCCTCTACCCCGTCTACCTCTACCACGAGTGGAGGTGCTGGCACGAGTAGGTGGGTGAGATGATCCTGAAGGCTGAGAACGTTCAGAGGCCAAAGACTGGACTGCAAGAGAGAGCCTGATGGAATCAAGAACGTTCAGAGCTCTCGAAACAGTCTGAAGTAGTGCAGTGAACTGTGTAGAAGCACGCTCACTAGAGCCTCTGATTTCTCTCCTCAAGAAATCATAACCACCCTCCAATACACCTCTGAGTCTGTCAGCCTCCGCAGTTAGGTCTGTGACCTCAATAGTGCACTCCTGTGGCTGAGGATGGGCCAAAGCTAAGACTTGCCCCTGCAAGTCAAGTACTCTCTCAGTCAGTCTCAAAATGCAATCCTCGAGCTGCTGAATCCAAACAGACTGATCTGAGATCATCTGAAATACAGTGAAGATATGGGGGATCAAGGTCTGATCAGATGCATCTAATGATGTGGATCCCGGTGCAAACGCAGAAGTGCTCCACTGACGAGAAAGCAAGGAAGCCACACGCTGAGAAATCTGCTCAATCTGATCATCAGCCAATCTGAACTCTGAAGGAGGTGCTCTACTGTCTGGCTGCTGAACTGGTGTGTACCTCTTAGTGGACTCTGAAGGGCCAGCCTCTGGATCTGAAACAAACTGGATATCTGGGGATGCTGTCCTGAAGTCATAGAGAGGTGATGAGGGACCTTCTTCCTCAGCTCTGTCCTCAACTCTATCCTCAGCTCTCTCCTCAGCTCTTTCTTCTGTACCCTTGATCCAACCACCATCAATTCTAGTGAATCCCATGCGGTGCAGAGTGTGTTGGTTGATGGTGTCAGCGTGAGAAAGCTTAGCAGATGCCTCCCCCTCAAAACTGACTCCAAACCTCCTGAAAACCAGTGTGAGGGCCATACCAAAAGGCAGATGTGCCTTGGATCTATTCAGTGTTTCTCTCATGGCCTCAATCATTAAAGTAGAGAGGTTTAAGGGGTTTGGGTGATCACATGAAATATTATACATATGTCTCGGCCAGAAAGGAGGTCATGCCTACCACTCCTTAGGAAGAAAAGCTTTGTCACTAATTGATGTAGAATTCTCATTTCAATTGACAAGATCTTGGCTTCTAATTTATTTAGACTTCCCGAGTAGGTTCCTCCTAAAATTACATTGATCCCCTCTTCCTTCACTGGGAGTTCCATGTATGAATATCCCTCACAGAGCAAATGTAGAATCTCTCCCAAAATGATAGGATCTAAGCAGATATCAATTCCCTTAACAGTAAAAGTTACTGTTCCATTGCCATATTGCAGATTCAGATAAAACTCTCTAACCAAGTCTACATATGTAACTTCCTTGAGAGAACAGTAAAATCTCCAATCTTGGTTTTTGATCTTTGACCCAAAGGAGAAACCTTCTTTTTCAAAGAATCTGAAGTCCACATTCTTGCCGGTTTCTACCTTTCTGTCAGAGAGAGAAATTTTGCTAGGGCTAAGAGGAGACTGAGAGGGACCTGGTGCAGACGCTGAAGCTGGAATGAGAGCAGAGGAGGTCTGAGAAGCTTGTCTTTTTCTGCGGATGCTTTCTTCCAGCTCACGGACTGATTTCCTTCTTTGAGGGAGTTTCATCTTTGGGGCCATTCTCACCACAAGAGCAAGCAAGGAGACTCGGAAGATCAAATGGGTGATGAGAAGGGGGGTTATTAGAAGATGGAAAGGGATTTTATCGGAGAGAAATCACGATTTTGAGAAGAATGGTGGAAGCTAGGGTATGCTCCAACCGCTTCAATCAAGGGAGGAAGATGCGAGAAGCTCCTTTCCCAAGGGGTGATTTGAGGTGGAGAGGTGAAGGGAGAATGATCTTGGGCTAAATCCTAGGTTTTGGAGAGAACGAAGATGAGGACGACGAGTCTTGGAGGGAGGAAGATGAAGAAGAAGGAGGGGTCGGCTCATGAACGGGCTTTAAGTTAAAAAGAAAAGAACCCGTGGGAAGTTGGCCAAGAATTTCAAGTGTGCCATTGGGTCGACCCTAGGGGGTCGACTCATGATTCACAAAATTTCAGAAAAAATATGAATAAATTTTGAAAAAATTTAAAATTTTGAGAGAAGAAATTTTGCTCAATGACAAGTTGTGAGAATGATAATCTTGAGCTTTTAGGTCCAAGAGAGATGATGAAAATTGAGCTCAAAGAAATTTTGACATCGATTCCTTGAAATTGGAGAAACATTTAGACAAAAGGATCAAGAATTCCTAGATTTCTCCTAATTTCACAGAATCTATCCTCACTAAGGGCCTTTGTAAAGATATCAGCTAATTGATTTTCAGTGCAAACATATTCAAGAATTATATCTTTATTTTGAACATGTTCTCTTATAAAATGATGTCTTATTTCAATATGTTTAGACCTTGAATGTTAAATTGGATTTTTAGTTAGATTTATGGCACTAGTGTTGTCACATCTTATGGGTGTTTCATTAAGTTTGATACCAAAGTCTTCGAGTTGTTGCTTAATCCACAAGATTTGAGCATAACAACTTCCGGCTGCAATGTATTCGGCCTCAGCCGTAGACAGTGCTACCGAATTTTATTTCTTGCTAAACCAGGAGATTAGGTTAACTTCAAGAAATTGGCAAGTTCCACTAGTACTCTTTCTGTCTAATCTACATCCAGCAAAATCAGCATCTGAATATCCTAATAAATCAATTAGTGAGTCTTTGGATACCATAATCCTAGAGTTTGAGTACCATTTAAATATCTAAGGATTCTTTTAACAGCATTCAAGTGAGATTCTTTAGGATTAGATTGAAATCTAGCACATAAACAAACACTAAACATGATATCAGGCCTACTTGCAGATAAATATAATAGAGAGCCAATCATACCTCTATAGTATTTTAAGTCTACGCATTTACCTTCTTCATCCTTGTCAAGCTTACATGAGGGGCTCATGGGTGTGCCAACTGCTTTGGAGTTCTCCATTCCAAATCTTTTGAGTAATTTCTTGGTGTACTTGCTTTGGGTGATGGAGATTCCTTCTTTTGTTTGTTTGATTTGGAGTCCGAGGAAGAAAGTAAGTTCTCCCATCATGCTCATCTCGAACTCCCCCTGCATAAGCTTAGCAAAGTCTTGACAAAGAGATTCATTAGTAGACCCAAAAATTATGTCATCAACATAAATTTGTATAACTAACATATCATTTTGATTTCTTTTAATAAAGAGGATTGTGTCTACATTACCTCTTGAAAAATTATTATTTAGTAAAAATTTGCTTAGCCTATCATACCAAGCCCTAGGTGCTTGTTTTAATCCATATAAAGTTTTATTTAATTTAAAAACATGATTAGGAAAAGCATGATTTTCAAAACCTGGAGGTTGTTCTACATAGACTTCTTCAGCAATATATCCATTCAAAAATACACTTTTGACATCCATTTGAAATAATTCAAATTTCATAAAGCAAGCATATGCAAGTAGAAGTCTAATGGCCTCTAATCTAGCAACAGGTGCAAAGGTCTCATCAAAATCAATTCTTTCTTCTTGATTATAACCTTTGGCAACCAATCTTGCTTTATTTCTTATACATTTTTATGTTCATCTAATTTGTTCCTAAAGACCCATTTTGTGCCAATTATTGAATAATTTTTAGGTCTTGATACTAAAGTCCATACATTATTTCTTTCAAATTGATTAAGTTCCTCTTGCATTGCATTAATCCAATTATAATCATTTTCAACTTTTTTAATAGTTTTTGGTTCAAGATGAGATACAAAAGCATAATGATTAAATACATCTCTAAGTGAAGAACGAGTTTTTATCCCATGCATAGGATCACCAATAATTAGCTCCTTAGGGTGATTGTGAACATACCTCCATTCTTTGGGTAGGTCATTTGTACCTTGAGGTTGTTCTTGATGTTCTTCATCTCCCTCATCCTGTTTGTCTTCATGTTCCTCATCCTCTTGAATTGTTGAATCTTTCAGAGTGATCTCCTTCATTCCTTCTATAAGAGGATCTGCATCATCAACACCTTCATTCTTCCTTGAAGGAAGATCGTTAGATTCATCAAAGACAACATGTATGGACTCCTCTACTACTAAAGTTCTTTTGTTAAAAACTCTAAAAGCTTTACTAGTGGAGGAGTAACCAAGAAAGATTGCTTCATCCGATTTTGCATCAAATTTTTCAAGTCTTTCTTTACCATTATTTAACACAAAACATCGGCAACCAAAAATATGAAAATAAGCAATATTAGGTTTTTTTTCTTTCCAAAGCTCATAGGGGATTTTCTTTAAAATTTGTCTAATCAAAGCACAATTTAAAATGTAACATGTTGTGTTGATTGCTTCTGCCCAAAAATATCTTGGAAGGTTGCTTTCACAAAGCATGGTACGGACCATTTCTTCTAAGGTTCTGTTTTTCCTTTCTACTACCCCATTTTGTTGGGGTGTCCTAGGAGCAGAGAAGTTATGGCCAATTCCCTTTTCATCAAAAAAGTTTTCAAAGTCTTGATTTTCAAATTCAGTTCCATGATTGCTTCGAATATTTTGAATTGAAAATCCTTTCTCATTAGTGACTTTTCGGTAAAATTTAGTGAAAACATGAAAAGTTTCATCTTTGTGTGCTAAAAAGAAAACCCAAGTAAAACGAGAGTAATCATCTATAATTACAAAACCATATTGTTTTCCTCCTAGACTAGTGGTTCTAGTAGGTCCAAATAAGTCCATATGCAAAAGCTCTAAAGGTCTAGAGGTTGAAACAATATTTTTGGATTTAAATGAAACTCTTGTTTGTTTACCTAGTTGGCATGCATCATAAATTTTATCCTTTTCAAAATTTAGTTTTGGAAAATCAGGAACTAATTCTTTCTTAATTAATTTTGAAAGAGAATGCATGCTAATGTGTGCAAGTCTACGATGCCAAAGCTAACTAGTCTCATTAATTTTAGCATTTAAGGATACTAGGCATTGCATGTTTATTTTGGCTAAATCATTTAAATCTACCATATAAACATTACCATGTCTATGTCCAATAAATTTAATGCCATCATTAATAGGACTAGTTACAATGCACACAGACGATTCAAAAACAACTTTATATTCTTTATCACAAAATTGACTAATGCTTAGTAAATTGTGCTTTAAACCATCTACTAATAAAATATTTTCAATGTATTTGGAGGGAGTGATACCAATGTTACCTATACCGATGATCTTTCCTTTACCATTGTCTCCAAAGGTGACCATCCCTCCATCCTTAGCATCAAGCGTGATGAATTGGGATTCATCACCAGTCATGTGTCTCGAGCATCTACTGTCAAGATACCATTTTCTGTTTCCTCCTTGGGATGCTAGACACACCTGCAAGCAAAAGTCAAGTTTTTGTTTTAGGTACCCAAGCTTTCTTGGGTCCTTTTTGGTTAGTCATAATGGTTCCTTTTGAAACCCATATTTTCTTTACAGTTGAGTTTGCAGACTTATTAGAGAAGCAAGTGTATGACTTATGTCCTACTGATGTGCAAATCTTAAAATTTGTAAATAAAACCGCAAGCGCACGGTGTGCAGAGTAGCACGACCAGTGAGTACGGGTCGATCCCACAGAGACTTGGTTTTTAAAATAATTTTCAAATCTATGCTCAAGCGAGCTTTAACAAAAATCGAAAGTCGAAAGTTGTTTGCTAAAGACAATAAGACTAAGGATCTAGGGTTTTTTGAATCCACTAGATCTAGATTAGGGAATTCTACCTAGAATTTTTCTTATTGATCCTAACGACTACTCCTCTTGTCTTTCCCAAGCATAGATTATGAAGGGACTAAGGCCCAACAATAATCCATCAAGATTCTTTACAGGGGAGTAGTAACTAGGATCCCTTAGGGTTTTCTCCTCCTATGCACTGAATCAAGCATGAACTATGAAGGGACTCTGACCCAACTGTAGTTCATCAAAAATTCTTGGCAAAAGAGGAAGAAAAAGAAACCCTAAGAAAAAGAAAGAACTCTATGTAAAATCCCTACTCATGATCTAGCTTCATCGCAAACCCTAGAAGGGATGCTTAGCTAGACATGATCTAAATCTACTTGCAAAATTTAAATGCAGAAAAATAAACTACCCTAATTTCATAAATTAAACTATCCTAATTGCATAAATTTAAACTGCATAATTTAAACTAACCTAATTGCATAAAATTAAATTGCATAAATTAAACTATCCTAATTGCATGAAAAATAAATTGCATAATGTAAAGAGATGAAATTGCATAAAAATAAGATTTTATATATAAAAAAAAAATTATTACAAAAACCTCAAAGCTCGAGGCTTGAAAAGAGAGCTAAAAACCCCACTATCTAGGGTTACAAGCTTGATCTCCAGGAAGAATCCATAAAACAAGGGCCTTTGGGGGCTTTTTATAGGCATTTGGGGGTTATAAGGTTTTCAAAACTTCCGATGTGGGACTAAGAGGTTTTAGGAGGTTTATGGTGCGCCGATGGGTCCATGATCCATGCGCCTGTTGCTGTGGACCAGGCGGCTAACCAGATCACCAAATCAGTTGATTTTTGACCAATTTTGATCTGATTTGACTCGGGTTTGACCCAATTGAGTCTTCTTTCTTCATTCTTCAATTCCTGGGTCAATTTAACTCCGTTTTGCATAAAATTTGCGCCGTTGGAATCCTCTTTCCTTGTTCTTTCTATTGATGATCTCTTCTTCTGCAAAATATAATAACAAGTATCAATTTCTTAATAAAGTTAGATAATTTAGATATTAATTGATACTTTTTATGTCAATTTGTGACATAAATCACACCCCACAACTTAATCATTGCTAGTCCCTTAGCAATGTACCAAAATAAGTTCATATTCCAAAATGATCCTTCCTTTGCAAATTAATTTAAGATCGAAATTCAAGAAATTTTCTAGTATTACTAAGTAATGAGCTTCGAATTAGAATCAGTAGTCAGTCTACTTAGAAGCTTTCTTAGAGTACACTTAAAGTTTTATAGCACTTATGTGAGTGATAACTAACTTAGTATTTCAGTATTAACTTGTACAGGCCAATTGTATCATTTTTCATAACTTAGTTCGATTAATTTTTTATACACCCCAGATTAAACAAAGAACTAAGGTAGCTTTCACACTGTTTTTTTTTTTTTTTTTTTTTTTTTTTTTTTTTTTTGCTGAGCATCCTGGCCTTCCCACCACCGTTTGACGCGAATCTCAACACTTGACTTAGGTGAAGAGACCCGGTTACTAGGCTTAGGGCAATCCACATTTACTCTGTGTTTTGCATTTTATTTCAGGCAGGTAGCTCTTTTCTTAAATTCAAATTTCTTCAATTGGGGTGTAGAGAAAATTATCTAATTTAAATAATACTCAAATCCTTAATTGGCCTTACAATTAACACCTACTTTACCTTGTTAGTGTGCATGTGCAATTGGAAGTGCTAATAGTCTTTAAATGACCTAAGCCACCAAGAGTCTAACCAGCTAATCTTCTCCGTGACTCACTACATTAGCAAATACTTTCTAACTTACTCTTATTTTTTTTATAGATTAATTTATTTCATATATATATATATATATATATATTTATTATTTTTATTTTTATTTTTTTTTACATAATATATTAAATGCAAGAAATAACTCATAGTGGAAGGAAAAGGAAATGATAACACCTGATTTTGTTCAAGCTCTCCCCTCAACTTGACCGACATTGTCCCCAATGGAGTTTATCTAATTTATTTGTCCTAAGCAAACTGAAAACAAAGAAAGCATTAGAAATTAAATAAGCTGGGTTGCCTCCCAGAAGCGCTAAGTTTTATGTCTTCAGCCAGACCAAACCTCGAAGCAACTTAATCAGAATAAGTTGGTTCATAAAGAACCATGGCATCTTCAACAGTCTTGACAGGTAATTCCAAGAATGGTTTTAATCGTTGACCATTAACTTTAAAGATAACACCATTACTTGGGTTTTCAATCTCAACAGCCCCGTGTGAAAAAACTTCCTTTACTAAAAATGGTCCTGTCCATCTAGACCTAAGCTTTCCTGGAAACAGATGTAATCTAGAGTTATATAAGAGCACCTTTTGTCCGATATTGAAAGTTTTTCTTATAATTGATTGATCATGAAATGCTTTGGTTCGTTCCTTGTATATCCTTGCATTTTCATAGGCTTCATTTCTAAGTTCTTCTAATTCATTCAATTGAAGCTTCCTATGGTTTCCAGCATCGTTCAAATTTGTATTTAGTTGTTTGATGGCCCACATGGCTTTGTGTTCTATCTCAATAGGCAAGTGACATGGTTTACCAAACACAATCCTATAAGGAGACATTCCTAGATTGGTCTTGAAAGCGGTTCGGTATGCCCAAAGTGCATCAATTAATTTTAAAGATCAATCCTTTCTATTGGCATTAACAGTTTTTTCCAGGATCTGTTTGATTTGTCGGTTTGACACTTCAACTTGCCCACTAGTTTGAGGATGATATGGTGTGGCCAATTTGTGGGTGACATTATACTTTTTCATCAATGTTGCAAAAGGTCGGTTACAAAAATGGGTTCCCCGATCACTAATGATTGCCCTAGGAATACCGAAACGGGAGAGAATATTTTCTTTAAGAAACTTAATGACCATTTTGCTATCGGGTGTTCTACATGCAATTGCTTCTACCCATTTTGAAACATAATCAACTGCTACTAGAATATATTCATTTCCAAAGGAATTTGGAAATGGTCCCATGAAATCGATCCCCCAAACATCAAAAACTTCAACTACCAAGATTGGGTTGAGTGGCATCATGTGTCGCTTGGTGATTCGGCCCATTTTCTGACATTGAGCACAATTTTTACAATATTCGTGAGCATCCTTAAACAAATTGGGCCAATAAAAACCACATTGGAGAACCTTAGCAGCAGTTTTCTTAGACGCGAAGTGACCCCCACATGCTTGATCATGACAAAAAGATAAAATATTCATAACTTCGTTATCTGGGATACACCTTCTAATAATTTGATCAGGACATTGTTTAAAAAGATAAGGATCATCCCAAATGAAATACTTCACTTGGGCAAAGAATTTATATTTATCCTGCTTAGTCCAATGAGAAGGTATCTTGCCTATGGCTAAATAATTTACAATATCAGCAAACCAAGGTTCAGTAGACAAAGACATGAGTTGCTCATCTGGGAAAGATTCATTGATGGGTGGTTCACTAGATGGTGCAACTGGAATTCGGGACAAATGATCTGCTACAACGTTCTCAGTGCCTTTCTTGTCCCTAATTTATAGGTCAAATTCTTGAAGGAGCAAAATCCATCTGATTAAACGTGCCTTGGCATCCTTCTTTGCTAGGAGATGTCTAATGGCTGAGTGATCGGTGTAAACAATGGTGTGGGTCCCAACCAAATAAGATCTAAATTTCTCTAAAGCAAAGACAACGGCAAGGAACTCCTTCTCAGTTGTGGTGTAGTTAAGCTGCGCATCATTTAAGGTTTTACTTGCATAATATATCACTCTAGGCAGCTTATTTATTCGTTGACCTAAGATTGCGTCCACAACATGATCGGACGCATCACACATTAATTCAAATGGTTCAGACCAGACAGGAGGATGAATGATTGGAGCTGATACAAGTGCATTTTTTAGAAATTCAAAGGATTCCAAGCACTCATGAGTAAATTCAAATTTAGTATCCTTTGCCAAAAGATTAGTCAGTGGACGTGCTACTTTGCTAAAGTTGGCAATAAACCTTCTATAGAATCCAGCATGACCTAAAAATGAACGTATTTCTTTCACAATTTAGGTGGTGGAAGACTTGCAATTAGATCTATTTTGGCCTTGTCCACTTCAATCCCCTTTTTAGAAATGACATGGCCAAGAACTATTCCCTGTTTGACCATAAACTGACATTTTTCCCAGTTGAGAACTAGGTGCTTCTCCTTACATCGTTCTAGAACTAATTGCAGGTGATTCAGACACTCGGAGAAGGTTAGACCAAAAACAGAAAAGTCATCCATAAAAATTTCTAGAAATCGTTCTATCATATCTGAAAATATGCTGATCATGCATCTCTGAAAGGTTGCCGGTGCATTACATAATCCAAAGGGCATTCGTCTATAGGCAAAAGTACCAAATGGACAGGTGAATGTAGTCTTTTCTTGATCTTCAGCGGCTATGGGGATCTGGTTGTAACCGGAGTATCCATCAAGAAAACAGTAAAACTCTTATCCGGCTAGTCTTTCCAACATTTGATCAATAAATGGCAAAGGAAAGTGATCTTTCCTTGTCGCAGCATTCAACTTTCTATAGTCTATACAGACCCTCCATCCCGTTTGGGTCCTAGTTGGGATAAGTTCGTTTGCATCATTTTGGACCACTGTTACCCCAGATTTCTTGGGTACTACTTGAACTGGGCTTACCCAAGAGCTATCAGAAATAGGATAAATTATTCCACTATCTAGGAGTTTCAGAATCTCCTTTTTAACTACATCCTTCATAACTGGATTAAGCCTTCTTTGGGCTTCTCTTGTTGGTTTAGCCTCTTCCTCTAAGTATATTCTATGTTGAACTATAGAAGGGCTTATTCCTTTGATATCTGCTATGGTCCAACCTATTGCCTCTTGATTTGCTTTTAGAACTGACAATAACTCCTCATCTTGCTTGGGATCTAGGTCTGATGCAATAATTACAGGCAAAGTTTCTTTGGGTCCTAGATATGCATACTTGAGATGTTCTGGGAGGGGCTTCAGTTCTAAAATGGGTGCTTCCTCTATCGATGGTTTAGGTGATGAGTTCACCATCTCAATGATTGGTTCAGTAGGAAGTGTCGATTCCTGATTAATCTGATTTTCTTTAAGTATTTCATTGACATCCTCAGACTCATGGATTAACCAGGGGTTAGACTCTACGTCGACTTCATCATCACTAATGTCAATGGATTCATAAATACCATCTTGGACTACATTGACATCAGCATGAGAAGAGGATTCCTGTTCTAAGTTAAAAACATTAAGCTCAATGGTCATATTCCCAAAGGATAACTTCATTAGACCATTTCGACAATTGATTTCAGCATTGGCCGTAGCTAAGAATGGTCTTCCTAAAATGACAGGTATATGTCCTTTAGGATTCGCAACTGGCTCAGTCTCTAAAACAATAAAATCTACAGGAAAAATGAAATTTTCAACCTTTATCAGAACATCCTCGACCATTCCCTTAGGGATCCTGAGAGATCTATCGGCTAACTGTAATGTGATCCCAGTAGGTTGAAGTTTTTCTAATCCTAGTTGTTCATACACCGAATATGGAAGGATATTCACACTAGCTCCTAGATCTAGCAAGGCCTTTTTTATATTGGTTTCTCCAATAACACAAGAAATTGTTGGAGCTCCAGGGTCCTTATATTTAATTGGCACATGGCTAGATAGGTATGAACTGACACTTGCAGCCAAAAATGCTTTCTTTGGTACATTAGTGGTCCTTTTCCTAGTGCAGAGATCTTTTAAAAATTTGGCATAAGTTGGAACCTGATGGATTATATCTAAAAGAGGAATATTAACTTGGACTTGTTTAAATACCTCTAAAATTTTGTCTAAATGTTCAGATTTATTGGATTTCAGTCTGTTTGGAAAAGGAGCTCTAGGACTTTTAAGTACTGGACTAGGTGAATTTTCAGTTTCTGGTGCTTGAGGTTGAAAGGTAGTAGTTTTAGAAGGTGACTCGGCAGATGAGTCATCTATATCATCAAGTGCAACTACCTTATTGTCTATTTGTTTTCCTGATCTTAAGGTATGAATGGCATTTATACCATTAACTTGGTTTCCTTGTTGGGGTCGTGGACCATTTTGGTTCCTAGGATTTGGCTCATGTTGGCTAGGTAACCTACCATGTTCTCGTTCACTAATGGTCGAAGCCAGCTGACTTACTTGCATTTCCAGACGGGCTATAGCTTGGGTGTTATTATTTATGAGTTGACCCGTAGTTTGCATAAAGCTGGTATGTGTTTTCATCATGGCTTCTAGGCTTTTCTGTAAAGAGGTAATTTTTTTGTCATTATCATGGAAGCCTGGCGGGTTGTTCATCACTGGGTTGGACCTTAGATTTTGCTGATTGAAATTTGGATTACCTACATTAGGATTCTGGGACCATGAGAAATTCGGGTGATTCCTCCAACCTGGGTTATATGTGGGTGCATAAGGATTGTTCAATGGTCCTTGATAGGTGGCATTCACCTGTGCACACTCATTCGAGTAGGAACATTCTTCTAAGACATGGTTTGGTGCATTGCACCCTTTACACATGGGTGCAGATATTTGATTTACATTGGCTGGTCTCTGTAATTCTAAGGCTTCCAATCTACGTGTTAAGGTTGCAATCTTGGCCTCTGATGCTAAGGTTGGTTGAATTTGATGCATTCCTCCTCTTGAAGGTGTAGCTTTATCAGGTTCCCTAGTTGTTTCCCACTGTAAATTTTTCTCGGCTAGGTCTTCTAAGAATTGCCAAGCTTCAGTAGTTTCTTTGTCCATAAATTGGCCTTGGCACATGGACTCTAGCATGGTTCTTGAGTTTGAATCTAACCCCTCATAGATGATCTGGCATAGTCTCCAAGTTTCTATTCCATGGTGTGGGCATTGGGTCAAAAGATTCTTGAAACGATCAAAGTACTTCCAAAATGATTCACCAGCTAGTTGGTAAAATTGATTTATTTCATTCCTAATCCTAGCTGTTTTATGATGGGGGAAATACTTTTTTAAAAATATTCTCACAAAGCCCTCCCAGGTAGTGACAGAATAGTTTGGCAGACTATAAAGCCACTTCTTAGCATTGTCCTTAAGGGCAAAGTTGATTAATCTAAGTTTGACCTCATCCTCTGTTAATTGCAGTTTCATGGTTGCACATACCTCCTCAAATTCTCTAATAAATATATAAGCATCTTCTAATCCTGTGAATTTTGGAAGCATATTTATGATTTGAGGTTTGATTTCAAAATTGTTAGCTGTGGGTTGTGGCAACCTGATACAAGATGGTTGGATGGAGCCAACTGGATAACACAAATCCTTAAGGGTCATGGGTTGGATTGGTTCAGCCATTGGAACAACAGGAATTGACTCAATTCTAACTAGACGACCCGACACTCTTCTCCACACACGAGGTGTACGGTTCTCGATGTTTATACAATTTTTTTTTTTTTTTATAAAATTTTTATGTATAAGGAAAAGAAAGAAAAGAGAAAAAGTTCTAAAGAGAAGATCCTAAGGAGTCCTAAATCTAAAGAAAAGTAACCAAATTAATTTAAATTTTAAATTTTTTTTTTTTTTTTTCAAACAAGTGAATCAATAAATTAAACTCAATCTATCCTAGGGTTAACCTAAATCTAGACAGCTCCTAACTGTTCCAAGATGACCCTTCAAACCTTCCAAGTGGAGATTGATCAACTAGTTAGCCAGGTAAGTATAAGAGGTGGGAGGTTCACTCATCGTTGCCTTTCTAGACACCAAACGAGTTGGCCAGGCCAGCAATTGAATCAATTTAACAAACCACCCTCAGGGACTTGCCTAGATACCAACTAATCAAACAACTCAAACTTGGTAGAACTCTTAGGGTTCCTTGTCCTATTGAGCTCGAATTCCTTAAGGTTGACGTCTAATTGATTTTAAGATTAAAAGTCTAGGTAATGCAATATGATGGAGATGGTTTTTGGGCTAAGGAAGGGTAATGAAATCCCCACCTTATCTTGTTAATGGGTTGATGCCCTTAGATTAATTATGAAAATACAAATGCAAATAAACAAGATGACCAAGAATGTAAAAGATTTTAATTTAGAATTTTTTTTTTTTATCTTGATATTTTACTTCACGATTATGAAATGTCTTTTGTTTTGTTTTTTTTTTTTTTTTTTTTGATTAAGTAAATTCAAATTATTAGGTCTAAAGAAAAAGTAATTAACTAAAAATAATAAAAGAGAAATTAGAAGCGTACCTGAGTTTTTCAGCAATCACCAACTAAATATAGAAACCTAAAGAAAAAAAGAAAGAGAGTTATAACGCACGAAGAACAAATATTTGAAAACAATTTAAAACGCCAAATCCCCGGCAACGGCGCCAAAAACTTGATGTGCAAATCTTAAAATTTGTAAATAAAACCGCAAGCGCACGGTGTGCAGAGTAGCACGACCAGCGAGTACGGGTCGATCCCACAGAGACTTGGTTTTTAAAATGATTTTCAAATCTATGCTCAAGCGAGCTTTAACAAAAATCGAAAGTCGAAAGTTGTTTGCTAAAGACAATAAGACTAAGGATCTAGGGTTTTTTGAATTCACTAGATCTAGATTAGGGAATTCTACCTAGAATTTTTCTTATTGATCCTAACGACTACTCCTCTTGTCTTTCCCAAGCATAGATTATGAAGGGACTAAGGCCCAACGATAATCCATCAAGATTCTTTACAGGGGAGTAGTAACTAGGATCCCTTAGGGTTTTCTCCTCCTATGCACTGAATCAAGCATGAACTATGAAGGGACTCTGACCCAACTGTAGTTCATCAAAAATTCTTGGCAAAAGAGGAAGAAAAAGAAACCCTAAGAAAAAGAAAGAACTCTATGTAAAATCCCTACTCATGATCTAGCTTCATCGCAAACCCTAGAAGGGATGCTTAGCTAGACATGATCTAAATCTACTTGCAAAATTTAAATGCAGAAAAATAAACTACCCTAATTTCATAAATTAAACTATCCTAATTGCATAAATTTAAACTGCATAATTTAAACTAACCTAATTGCATAAAATTAAATTGCATAAATTAAACTATCCTAATTGCAAGAAAAATAAATTGCATAATGTAAAGAGATGAAATTGCATAAAAATAAGATTTTATATAAAAAAAAAATTTATTACAAAAACCTCAAAGCTCGAGGCTTGAAAAGAGAGATAAAAACCCCACTATCTAGGGTTACAAGCTTGATCTCAAGGAAGAATACATAAAACAAGGGCCTTTGGGGGCTTTTTATAGGCATTTAGGGGTTATAAGGTTTTCAAAATTTCCGATGTGGGACTAAGAGGTTTTAGGGGGTTTATGGTGCGCCGATGGGTCCATGGTCCATGCGCCTGTTGCTGTGGACCAGGCGGCTAATCAGATCACCAAATCAGTTGATTTTTGACCAATTTTGATCTGATTAGACTCGGGTTTGACCCAATTGAGTCTTCTTTCTTCATTCTTCAATTCCTGGGTCAATTTAACTCCGTTTTGCATAAAATTTGCGCCGTTGGAATCCTCTTTCCTTGTTCTTTCTATTGATGATCTCTTCTTCTGTAAAATATAATAACAAGTATCAATTTTTTAATAAAGTTAGATAATTTAGATATTAATTGATACTTTTTATGTCAATTTGTGACATAAATCACTGTGCTGCAATCAAAGTTAATGGTGAAGTCCGGCTCCCGTAGGAGTCCGGATGAAGCTTACTAGCAGCTGATATTGAGGTCGGGGCCCGGCTCCCGTAGGAGTCCGGGCGGAGCTACGCTGATGTCGGCGGTGGAGCCCGGCTCCCGTAGGAGCCCGGGCGGAGCTGTGCTGCTCGAAGTCGGCGGTGGAGCCCAGCTCCCGTAGGAGCCCGGGCGGAGCTGCGTTGCTGTCGACGGTGGAGCCCGACTCCCGTAGGAGTCCGGGCGGAGCTGCGCTTGCTGTCGGTGGTGGAGCCCGACTCCCGTAGGAGCCCGGGTGGAGCTGCGCTGCAATCAAAGTTAAGGGTGAAGTCCGGCTCCCGTAGGAGTCCGGACGAAGCTTACCAGCAGCTAAAACTGAGGGCGGAGCCCGGCTCCCGTAGGAGTCCGGGCGGAGCTGCGCTGCTGTCGGCGGTGGAGCCCGGCTCCCGTAGGAGTCGGGGCAGAACTGCGTCGCTGTTGGCGGTGGAGCCCGGCTCCCGTAGGAGTCCGGGCGGAGCTGCGCTTGCTGTCGGCGGTGGAGCCCGGCTCTCGTAGGAGCCCGGGCGGAGCTGTGCTGCAATCAAAGTTAAGGGTGAAGTCCGGCTCCCGTAGGAGTCCGGACGAAGCTTACCAGCAGCTGATATTGAGGTCGGGGCCCAGCTCCCGTAGGAGTCCGGGCGAAGCTACGCTGATGTCGGCGGTGGAGCCCGGCTCCCATAGGAGCCCGGGCGGAGCTGTGCTGCTCGAAGTCGGCGGTGGAGCCCAGCTCCCGTAGGAGCCCGGGCGGAGCTGCGTTGCTGTCGACGGTGGAGCCCAGCTCCCGTAGGAGTTCGGGCGGAGCTACGCTTGCTGTCGGCGGTGGAGCCCGGCTCCCGTAGGAGCCTGGGCGGAGCTGCACTGCAATCAAAGTTAAGGGTGAAGTCCGGCTCCCGTAGGAGTCCGGACGAAGCTTACCAGCAGCTGAAACTGAGGGCGGAGCCCGGCTCCCGTAGGAGTCCGGGCGGAGCTGCGCTGCTGTCGGTGGTGGAGCCCGGCTCCCGTAGGAGTCGGGGCGGAACTGCGTCGCTGTCGGTGGTGGAGCCCGGCTCCCGTAGGAGTCCGGGCGGAGCTGCGCTTGCTGTCGGCGGTGGAGCCCGGCTCCCGTAGGAGCCCGGGCGGAGCTGTGCTGCAATCAAAGTTAAGGGTGAAGTCCGGCTTTCGTAGGAGTCCGGACGAAGCTTACCAGCAGCTGATATTGAGGTTGGGGCCTGGCTGCCGTAGGAGTCCGGGCGGAGCTACGCTGATGTCGACGGTGGAGCCCAGCTCCCGTAGGAGCCCGGGCGGAGCTGTGCTGCTCGAAGTCGGCGGTGGAGCCCAGCTCCCGTTGGAGCCCGGGCGGAGCTGCGTTGCTGTCGACGGTGGAGCCCGGCTCCCGTAGGAGTCCGGGCGGAGCTGCGCTTGCTGTCGGCGGTGGAGCCCGGCTCCTGTAGGAGCCCGGGCGGAGCTGCGCTGCAATCAAAGTTAAGGGTGAAGTCCGACTCCCGTAGGAGTCCGGATGAAGCTTACCAGCAGCTGAAACTGAGGGCGGAGCCCGGCTCCCGTAGGAGTCCGGGCGGAGCTGCGCTGCTGTCGGCGGTGGAGCCCGACTCCCGTAGGAGTCGGGGCGGAACTGCGTCGCTGTCGGCGGTGGAGCCCGGCTCCCGTAGGAGTCCGGACGGAGCTGCGCTTGCTGTCGGCGGTGGAGCCCGGGCGGAGCTGTGCTGCAATGAAAGTTAAGGGTGAAGTCCGGCTCCCGTAGGAGTCCGGACGAAGCTTACCAGCAGCTGATATTGAGGTTGGGGCCCAGCTCCCGTAGGAGTCCGGGCGGAGCTACGCTGATGTCGGCGGTGGAGCCCGGCTCCCGTAGGAGCCCGGGCGGAGCTGTGCTGATGTCGGCGGTGGAGCCCGGCTCCCGTAGGAGCCCGGGCGGAGCTGCGCTGATGTCGGCGTTGGAGCCCGGCTCCCGTAGGAGCCCGGGCGGAGCTGTGCTGATGTCGGCGGTGGAGCCCGGCTCCCGTAGGAGCCCGGGCGGAGCTGTGCTGCTCGAAGTCGGCGGTGGAGCCCGGCTCCCGTAGGAGTCCGGGCGGAGCTGTGCTGCTCGAAGTTGATTCCGTCGAAGATCTCGGCTGTGGGTATTTTATACCCAACACCAGTCCCCCCACTTCCGAGTTTGAATTTCAAGCGAAGGAAGTACACAGAGAGAAAGGTGGGTACAGCCGGAACCGTCTCTTCGAATCCTGCGCACTGCCGCCTCCAGATATTTTGGCATTAAATGAGCGCGTGCCGGAGTCTTTTCGAATTGGAGTGGTACGAGGGGATGCTTCGAAAATCCTGTAGGTACACTGGCCTAGGTATGGTGCAATTATGGTCCTGCCAACCGTCAGCTGCTTTTAGCCGCCTGCCAGGGGGAGTGGGACACGTGTCGGGTGTGGACTGGCCTTGGGGGATTCGCGATCATTATGGCACCGGATCCCAGGGTCTATTTAAACCCATCCTCCCCCCTTCAGGCGTCCTACTCCATTTCTGATTTTTTGCTGGCGTCTGTCTTCTCTTCGAGAGCCTGCTCTAGTGAACGTCTTCTCGAGCCGTAGGCGCCTCCCGCTTCTCGCTCCCCAGGTCCCCAGAGCAATATAGGTTAGTGCCAACCTTCTTCTTACCGCCTAGGGGCTTCTCCTCTTTTCATTACTTTTGTGTCTTCTTCTGAGTTGGCCTTCGGCGTCTCGTTTCCCTTTCGGTCTGCCTTTCTAGGATCCTTTAGGTTCTCCCTTCGAAACTGCTCAAAATGTCTTCCGACTCTTCTGCCCCCGTCAATTCTGAGAGTTCTTCTGCCTCGAACCCCCAGGTCCCTATTTCTGCGGATGAACCCACGTCCGGGGCAGGGCCTCGCCCGATTTTTGCACCGGGCGCCATTCCATGTTCGTCGACTCCGGATGAACTCCTTCTGATAAGGGCTCGTACGGGGTTCCTTCAGAGTACGACCTGGAGCTTCCTGGCCCCTCTGACCGGGCCAGCGCTCCCCTCCTGGTCGCTTTTGTTTGTATCAGGAGGCATTTCATGCCGGACTCCGGCTTCCGCTTCCTGTCTTTGTTGCCACCTTCTTTCGCTTCTTAGACATTTCTCTCGCCTCTGTGGCCCCGAATTCCTTTAGGTTTTTGATAGGGTTTCTCTCTCTCTGCCACATAGTCGAGGTCCAGCCATCCCTCTCCTTGTTCAGGCATTTTTACACCTTCAAACGCCATCCTTCAGCGAAGGACTGGTGGTACTTCTCCCCCCAGTTTGGTAAGAAGGGGTTGCTGAAGGGCGCCCCTTCTTCGATTCACAACTGGAAGAGGAAATTTCTCTTTGTCTACTGCCCGACCTTGGAACTGGACCTGCCCCCTTGGGGGTCCCTGAGGGATTCCGTCCGTCGGGCTCCCAGCCTGGAAGAGGATGACCTCCAGGCCGCCCAGAAGCTTCTAATTTATCCCGCTCCTTCCCTTCCTAACCTTCTGAGGGAGCAGCTTCTTTTCAACATTGGCCTGAGCCCTCAGGATCCAGCAAGTATTTATCTTTCCTTTTCTCGCCTTCTTCTTCTCTTTATTTATTATTTTTTATTTATTTTTTTATTTTTTATTTTTTTTTTCTTCTTTTTTCTTCTCTCTTTTTTTTTTTTTTTTTTTTGACTCTGGACGCCGAAGCCACGCGGATGCTCGCCAAGGCTATGAGAGCTCAGAAGAGGAAGGGCGCGACGGCCTCCGGATCGGCGAAGAGGGCCAGGGTGGAGGAGACGAGCTTGGCCACGCCCGTCCAGGCGACCTCGGCCATCGACATTCCTTCGGATGCCGAGCCAGCGGTCCCTCGGGCTTCCTCAAGGAGCCCGCCGACTGGGACCCCCGTTCCGGGGGCCCGCCCCATGGAGGCGCCCGCCGTGGGGAGGAGGAGGAAATCATGGCTCGCAGGGCGAGCAGCCACCGAGCTGCTGCAGACGAGTCCGTCTGCTCTGAGGGGGGATCAGAGAACCCCTTCAACGACAAGGACCTGATCAGGCGGCTGCTTGATGGCTGCATTCTGTCCGACGTCGTGGAGAGGATCGACCGCGCCGATCCCGAGCAGCGGGCTTGGGATTCTTTGGGGTCCTTCCTTGAGGTAAGCGGATGTTTATTTGCATGGTCACTCGGCCTTTGTTGTAATTCTCTATCCGTCCTTGCAGATTGGGCACCAGCTCTTCGCCTATGTCGAGGCGTCGAGCCGCATGAGAAGGGACCTCCTTCAGGCGGAGGAGCGCTGCCAGGTCGAGGTTGCTCGCCTTCAAACGAAGGCGGCCGAAGTAGCCGCCCTCCAGGAGGCCCTGGAGAGAGAGAGGCAAGCTCGGGAAGAGGAAAGACAAGTCTGGGAGGAGGAGAGACGAAGCTTGGAGGAGTCGGCGAGGAAGGCGGAGGCCGAGGTCACCCATTTGGCCGAGCAAACTCCGGTTCTGGTCTTGGAGGCCAGGACCCTTGCGGTGGAGGAGTTCAAGGCCTCCGCGGAGATGAGGGAACTGAACGTCCAGTTCGGCCTGGAGGCGTTCACCAAGGGGTTCGAGCTCTGCCGAGAGAGG
Organism: Elaeis guineensis; assembly: GCF_000442705.2. Lineage (NCBI taxonomy): Eukaryota > Viridiplantae > Streptophyta > Magnoliopsida > Arecales > Arecaceae > Elaeis > Elaeis guineensis. The sequence continues at coordinate 31,702,294 of NC_025993.2, forward strand.
GTGGCCAGCAGATACCCCGACCTTGATCTCGGCTTTCTGGAGGAGTCTGAAGACGAGGCCGGCCCTTCGTCCGCCGCTACCGCAGTCGCACCCCCCGCGCCGAGCTCTCCACCCCCTGCCCCCGAGGTCTGAGACCTCCGATCTTGTGTTTTCCTTTTGTCGCCATATTTTCTTTCCGTTTGTCTTCAAAATTAATCAATAAAGTCGAATTTCTCGTTGTGGATGGCCTCTCCCTCCCCCTCCTCCTCCTTTCTGCCTTTCTTCTTGTAATGAGCTGGTCTTTGACGTTTGCACCTTCCGATGGCAGTGCCCTGCTGAAGCACTCCCCTTGCCCCTGGGGGTCCCGCTGAAGTCAGCTGTCCAGCGGCTGAAAAAAGAGGTCCTCCACCTGACGAAGAAGTTGAAGAAGTCGGAGGACGAGCTCCGCAAGTCGAGAAAATGCTATTCCGAAGCCGCCGCTGAGGCCGCCCACTTCAGGAATCTCCAAGTGAAGGCAATCATGGATTACAGTCGGAGGAAGGCGAACTTCACAGAGGAGCTCGAGGAATGTAAGAAGAGCACCAGCGATCGAACTTGGACTCAAGAAGCCAGGATCAGCGCCCTTAAGGTGGAGCTATCAGCTGCGAAGAGGAAGATCGGCCAGCTGGAAGGAAACTCATCCCGGCTCCTGGCACGGGTTGATGATGAACAAAAATGGTCGCAGAAGGTCTCCGACCTTCAGAAGCAGCTTCAAGATGCTGAGATGAGCCACGATGTGGAGCGGCCCAGCTGGCACCGGCAAGTGGAAGAGTACAAAGGGAGATTCTGGCAGGCGGCGGACGAGGTTGTTCGTCTCCAGAGGCAGTTGGTTACTAGGGCGCAGCTTACTAACGCCCAAGATACCGAGGAGCTCCTAGCCCTGAGAGGCACTGTCGAAGGGATTTCCGTCTCCCTTGGGGAGAAGACAGCCGAGCTTCAACAAGTGAAAATCCAACTGGCGCTCGAGCGGAAGGTCGTCGCGGATACAGAGGCGGAGTCCGAAGTTCTGTGGAAGCGGCGTCGAGAAGCGGAGGCAGAGAGCCGACATCTTCGTCAGACGCTCCAGGATACGCTGCGGAAGAAGGAAGAACTAGAAGAAGCAGTGGAGAGCCTGAGGCAGTCCTGGTTGAGGGATGGAGGTGATAACCCTAGGTCGGAGGGAGCAGGACCTCCTTAGGGTTCTTTTGTAGTCACCCCCTTTTTGTAGCTGCTTTCTTCTTGTCATTTTGTCCCTCTTTCCCTGGCCGTCCTGGCCCTATAGTACGCATATTAGAAATGGAAAAAAGAGCACTTTGTGTTACCTTGTCCACGTGCAGCACTGATATTGTCGTCCGTTGACCCTTTCTCGTCGTTTGGCTTGTTTGGCTTAGAGGTCGTCGTGGGAAGGGGCTCTTCCCTTCCATCCGATCTCGTCACGTGGCCAAGTCTCGCCACCATTTTTAACCCTTGCTGGCGAAGTAGCGGATGGAGCCCGGCTTCCTTAGGAGTCCGGGCGAAGTCTTTCTTGGCTGCGGAACCCGGCTCCCGTAGGAGTCCGGGTGAAGCTTTCCTTGGCGGCGGAATCCGACTCCCGTAGGAGTCCGGGTGAAGCTTTCCTTGGCGGCGGAATCCGGCTCCCGTAGGAGTCCGGGTGAAGCTTTCCTTGGCATAGGAACCCGGCTCCCGTAAAAGTTCGGGTGAAGCTTTCCTTGGCGGCGGAATCCGGCTCCCGTAGGAGTCCGGACCTTCCATTTTGCTTGAGCCGGTGCGAGGTTCTCGTTACCAGCCTGGCTTGTGGGGGCACGTTAGGGCGCTGTAAGGCCTCTCCCCCCTCCGGTCTAAAAGAACTGGGCCTTCAACTTTGCTCATGTCAGGACGAGATTCTCCTCCTGTTCCTGACATGGCTGTGGGGGCACATTAAGGCGTTGCAAGGCCTCTCCCCCCATCCGGTCTAAAAGAACTGGGCCTTTGACTTTGCTCAAGTTAGGGCGAGGTTTTCCTCCTGTCCCTAATAGGACTATGGGGGCACATTAGGGCGTTGTAAGGCCTCTCCCCCCATCCGGTCTAAAAGAACCGGGCCTTTGACTTTGCTCATGTTAGGGCGAGGTTTTCCTCCTGTCCCTAACAAGGTTGTGGGGGCACATTAGGGCGTTGTGAGGCCTCTCCCCCCATCTGGTCTAAAAGAATCGGACCTTTGACCTTGCTCACGTCAGGACGAGGTTCTCCTCCTGTTCCTGACATGGCTGTGTTCTTGGAGGGATCATATCCGGTCATAATACATCCACGCTAGGTGGGAGGAGCATGTTAGCTAAAAAGAAAAGTAGATTCAAAGCGAAATAGTAAGCGATACATTTACAGTATTCCCGCTCCTCCTTGAGGCCCTCCGGTGATGGAGTCGATGGTCCCGATGGGCGGTCGGTCCCCGGGCTGCTCCTCCCTTTTCTGCGGTTCAGGCGGCGGGAGGGCTCTTGGCCGGTCTCTTCTATCCTCAGGCCTGCGGTGGATGAATCTGTCGAGTCGACCTCGCCGAATGAGCTCCTCGATCTCGTCCTGGAGCTGGATGCATTCCTTCATGTCGTGGCCGTGGTCGCGGTGGTAGAGGTAGAACTTGTTGGGGTTGCGCTTCCCGGGGTGTGTGCGCATCCTCTCCGGCCTAGGGAGCTGCTCTCTGACCTCCATCAGCACCTGGGCCTTCGAGGCGTTGAGGGGGGCGTAGTTGCGAAATTTCCCTGGCGGGGAACCCCGTCGAAACCTGTTGTCCGGGCTTCTCTGCCTGCGTGTCCGGGGGGGAGTATGGGCGCGCTTATGTCCAGGAGGGGATCAGGAGCGAGGCCGGGCTTCCTTTGGCTTCTTCTCAACTGCGGGCTTACCAGAATCTCCCGCCTGACGATCCCTCGCAGTCTCTTCGTCCTTCATTTTGAAGGCCTCTTCCACTCGGGCGTATCCTTCAGCCCGAGCCAGCAGATCAGCAAAATCCCTGGGGTACTTCTTCTCCAGGGAGTACAAGAGATCATTCTTCTGAAGGCCACCTTTCAGGGTGGCCATGGCAACTGACTGGTCCAAGTTTCGGACCTCCAATGCCGCGATGTTGAAGCGGTTGACGTAGGCCCGTATGGACTCCCCTTCCCTCTGCTTGATGTTGATGAGGGACTCCGAACCTTTCCGGAGACGTCGGCTGCTGACAAAATGGGCCACAAATTGGTGGCTCATTTGATCGAAGGAGAATACGGTACCCGACTTCAGAGCCGAGTACCAGTTTCTTGCTGCTCCCTTTAAAGTAGACGGGAAAGCCCGGCACAAGATGGCGTCAGGAGCACCGTGAAGCAGCATCATCGTTCGAAAGGCCTCCAGATGATCAACCGGATCCGACGTCCCGTCGTAGCTTTCGAACTGGGGAAGCTTGAAATTCGGCGGGATCGGTTCCTGCATAATCATTTGGGAGAAGGGAGGGTCAGGGCAAATATCCTCACCATAAGCGGGAGGCGCATGGCAGAGTTCTTCGATCCGTCGGTTCATCTCCTGGAGCCTCCGGTCCAGGAAATCCTCTCGACTTCGAGTCTCGAGGGTCCTTTGGCAGAACGGGGGCAGGGATCTTCCAGGGGTGGAGTCGTGGTCCGATTGAGGGCTCTCTACCCTCGGATTCGCCTTCCCAGGAAGGACGGGGCGGCTGGCCCAGGTGGCCCGCCCCACCGTCGGGTTCTGGCATTCCGGAGATGCCCCCTCCGGATGCGCCGACGCCTGCGGTGGCTGCTGCTGCATTGCTTGTACGGCTTCGATGAGGCCTTTGACCTGCTGCGCCAGCAAGTCAAACTGCTCTGCACCGACCACCGTCGTCGGAGGGGGAGGAGGAGGAGGCTGAGAAATGGGAGGGGAGGCCGGAGCCTGAGATCTGGCCGCGGAGGCCGTGGACCGCCGGGTGGATGCCCTGCGCGGAGGCATCGGGTGTCGATCTTGCGGGGGCGGATTAGGAGTGGATGACGGAGAAACGGTCGGAGGCAGCTCCGTTGAACACTCCTTTAAGAACAAGGGTGCTGCGAAGACACAGGCCCCTTCCTCTAGCGCTAATCCTGTTGGTGCAAAAATCCGCTTGCACCGGAGAAGCTGGAGTCGGGGAAGCCGCGGTCGCCGCCGGGACCTGCAAGGGAAGTCTAAACCGGAGGTGGGGTTGCTCCGGCAAGACCCTCCGACGCTCAAGTCAGTTCTCTGCCTCAACAAGAATGGAGTGCTCGAACGGAGAATTTAGTAGAGTTTTGAGATAGGAAAAATGAGCTTAAAGAATAACGTATCTGGGTCTCCCTTTTATAGGCGGAGGAGGCAACGGATTGATGGCGACGTTTGTAACCGCCTGGTAGTGGGCCGCCCATGGTCAGGGAGAATTGATAGCTGAAGATGGTGGAGCAGACACGTGGCCATCACCGCGGCCCGCCACGTGGAATCTGTTATGAGGGGTGGAGCAGCGTCCGTTGTCGTGACTTGCCAGTGGATAGGAGAATCGCATGGTATCCGTCGCAGGAGGTGGAGCAGGTTCGTGGCCGTTATTGTGGCCTGCCAGGGGATAGTGGAGCTGTGTGGAATCCGCCACAGGAAGTGGAGCAGGGTGGCGATGGTTACTGCGGCTTGTCAGGGAATGATGGAACTGCGCGGAGTCTGCCACAGGAAGTGGAGCAGGGTCGTGGTCATTTTGGCGGCCTGTCAGGGGGCATGGATCTGTCGATTGAAGCTCGGCAGCGGTCGGAGCCCGATTTCTGTTGAGGTCCGGGAGAGGTCCTCCTGGCGGTCGGGGTCGTGGGTGGAGCCTGACTCCCGGGGGAGTCCGGGCGGAACCCTCTCGGAGCCGAAGTTGTGGGCGGAACCCGGCTCTCGTAGGAGTCCGGGCGGAGTCTGCTTGCGGCTGTAGTCGTTGGCGTCGGAGAGGAAGCTCGGCTCCCTTAAGAGCATGGGCGAAGTCTTCCTGCAATTTAAAATTAAAGGTGAAGTCCGGCTCTCGTAGGAGTCCGGATGGAGCTTACCAGCAGTTGAAACTGAGGGCGGAGCCCAGCTCCGTAGGAGTCCGGGCGGAGCTGTGCTGCTGTCGGTGGTGGAGCCCGACTCCCGTAGGAGTCGGGGCGGAGCTGCGTTGCTGTCGACGGTGGAGCCCGGCTCCCGTAGGAGTCCGGGCGGAGCTGCGCTTGCTGTCGGCGGTGGAGCCCGGCTCCCGTAGGAGCCCGGGTGGAGCTGCGCTGCAATCAAAGTTAAGGGTGAAGTCCGGCTCCCGTAGGAAGCCGGACGAAGCTTACCAGCAGCTGAAACTGAGGGCGGAGCCCGGCTCCCGTAGGAGTCCGGGCGGAGCTGCGCTGTTGTCAGCGGTGGAGCCCGGCTCCCGTAGGAGTCGGGGCGAAACTGCGTCACTATCGGCGGTGGAGCCCAGCCCCCGTAGGAGTCCGGGCGGAGCTGCGCTTGCTATCGGTGGTGGAGCCCGGCTCCCGTAGGAGCCCGGGCGGAGCTGTGCTGCAATCAAAGTTAAGGGTGAAGTCCAGCTCCCGTAGGAGTCTGGACGAAGCTTACTAGCAGCTGATATTGAGGTCGGGGCCTGACTCCCGTAGGAGTTCGGGCGGAGCTACGCTGATGTCGGCGGTGGAGCCCGACTCCCGTAGGAGCCCGGGTGGAGCTGTGCTGCTCGAAGTCGGCGGTGGAGCCCAGCTCCCGTAGGAGCCGGGCGGAGCTGCGTTGCTGTCGACGGTGGAGCCCGGCTCCCGTAGGAGTCCGGGCGGAGCTGCGCTTGCTGTCGGTGGTGGAGCCCGGCTCCCGTAGGAGCCCGGGCGGAGCTGCGCTGCAATCAAAGTTAAGGGTGAAGTCCGGCTCCCGTAGGAGTCCGGACGAAGCTTACCAGCAGCTGAAACTGAGGGCGGAGCCCGGCTTCCGTAGGAGTCCGGGCGGAGCTGCGCTGCTGTCGGCGGTGGAGCCCGACTCCGGTAGGAGTCGGGGAGGAACTGCGTCGCTGTCGGCGGTGGAGCCTGGCTCCCGTAGGAGTCCGGGCGGAGCTGCGCTTGCTGTCGGCGGTGGAGCCCGGCTCCCGTAGGAGCCCGGGCGGAGCTGTGCTGCAATCAAAGTTAAGGGTGAAGTCCGGCTCCCGTAGGAGTCCGGACGAAGCTTACCAGCAGTTGATATTGAGGTCGGGGCCCGGCTCCCGTAGGAGTCCGGGCGGAGCTACGCTGATGTCGCGGTGGAGCCCGGCTCCCGTAGGAGCCCGGGCGGAGCTGTGCTGCTCGAAGTCGGCGGTGGAGCCCAGCTCC